>NC_091928.1:54126386-54434136 GCF_041260155.1 Ptychodera flava | reverse complement strand
TATACTCTGTGTCACTGATTCAAACTGAAAGTCATATTTTTTTGCAAAAATATATTAAAGAAACAATTTACATTAACTTACCTGGCCTTTTGTTTTAAACCTGATTAAATCCTCTCTGTTTTCACTAACTGTATCTTTCATTTCACAACTTTGGTTGCAAGGTCTTCAAATCCTGGCACCTGTTCTATGTGTTCATGATCAAGCAGAACACCAACTGCCTGGACTGGTGTAACAGGTTTTGGCTTTGGAGTTGGTAGTGTGGATACAGTGGGGTTACTGACATGTGAAGTCTCCATGTTTGCTGTTACAAGCACAGTTATGTTCTACAAGTACTGGCTTGGAGGGGGGGGGGGAGATACATGTATCTCCATATGTACCAGAAACCACATGAGCTGCCAGGTTGTTCAAAGTGCAGACTTCTCTGCAACCTTCCAGTGAAAATCACAAGTTAATTGCAATTCATCCATTATGTTATTTAGGGTTGCTGGAACTTTTGTGACAGACATTTCTGTGACTTCAACTCTGCAGAGAGGACAAGATTTTGATGTCCTAAGCCATTCCTTCAAACACCCTGAGCAGAACAAGTGGTTTCCCTCACACAGCAATTGTACTGACTCACTCAATACCTCCTTACATATCTGGCAAATGTACGCTTCACAAGGAGAAATAAATCTATCTGGCGGTGGAAGGGAATTAAAGGTATACTGTCACCTGTTTCAATTTTGCTACAGTTACCATGGAAAGAGAAAATCTAACCAATCACAAATTTTAAGCGGGTTGCCGCTTTTTGAAAACAGTGCCCTCACATGGCCATTTGGAATGCCTCTTTGACCATATATGGGCATATTTAGATTACAGGTGACTGTATACCTTTAACAGCAGTTCTGTACACTGGCCCTGCTTTTCTGGTAGTCAGCTCCAAAATTCAACTGTTACTGGCATCCTCAGATCTTGTTTTGGAGGTATTGACCACTTTACCTGCTGCTGGGACATCACTTGTGAAAGTCTCTATCTTCCTATACTTTGCAAAGCTAACTTTCTTTCCCCTCTTGCTAAAATGTTCGCATGTTTGACAAAAAGTTCTACCATGCCTTTTCCATTCCACATTCACCTCTCTCACACAGTGCCTTATGTTATTTGCTGCCTCCTTCACATCTCTGTCAAGCGTCCGTTTACAGTTTTTGCAAAAATTTGATAGATGCACAGTAATTCTTGTCTTTCTTGATTGCTAGATTGAAAAATTCACTCAATGGTCTGGAAAACTGACAACAGCTATATTTTGTTCCGACTAATTTACCAGCACAAACTTGGCAGTGATTTCGCAAAATGCCGACGTGGTAGTTGTAAGAGTTCGCCAGGATCGATTCTACTGGCAAATTTAGAAATTTGCGACCCTAGATCAAACAAAAGCGTAAACAATCCGGTTGCTATGGCATGACATGGGTGAAAATTTACACAACTGCGACGGAAAACTATCGAGTGTGACGGCAAATAACATATAGCAATCTGGAAAACAACATTTGGACGACACTTCATAATTATTTTTGAGATTGATGAATTTTAATTTATCAAGAACTATGATGTCAAAATACAGTGAGAGGTAAAAATTCAACGTTATCTTGCCTGTAAACTGCAAACCTGATTCACCGCTTCGACCACGCAATCCGATGCCTCGCTAGATACCTCCGTGTCTGCATAGGTACATGAAGATTGGTGATGAGAATTACTGAATGGGAAAAGAGATATGTAGAAGTTTTGGTGTAGAGAAGGTTGTTTTAATAGGTCTAGAATTGGAGCTTTAAAGGTGCATTTCTACTGTCCGTCACTTTTTGTTTCTCTTTTCCATTATTTTATCCTTTTACGTCAATAAAATTTCTTACTCTTCTTCAAAAATCATGTTGAAATGGCAGATGTTCAACTTTTCAACTGCATATGTGGGTGTGGTATAAAATGTTATTGTTGACAACAATAGACTTGAATTCATTGAACATTGACAATGTCTACTTTATATAATGTGCTGATAGAAAACCAATACTAATGATATTTCAATATACCACACGCAACGGAATAGGAAAGCGTAATTGTTTTACAGAACCAAAAATTATATTTATTGTCTGTTAAAGATTGTAATTGTTAAAGGGCCAGTAGGTATAACTTTTTATAACTGTTTGATTAGTTTTGTTTTGTGTGTTAATTGCAAGTTTACCGTATGTTCTATTTCCCAAGGTATGTTGACACTTGATGTCTAGTCTGGACAAGAATTCACTTGTCAACAATAACAATGCAGTCAACACATGTACACATTGAGTTGACAAGCTGAATACTATGTATATCAACATGCTTTGATGAGTATAACAAGAAACTGTATTTGACATGAAAACAACAAACGTGCAAATATCATCGAATAGTTCCAACACTGTCCCTATAAATGACTGTGAAACTAGTAAAAACTCACCTTTAATTCTTCCCAAAAGCCTGTTTTGTTTTGTTGTTGGTCGCTTTCAGTGGTTTTCATCAACTCTTTGACTCTGGTGTCAATACCAGATGCACTGATACGTGTAGCATTGAATGGCTGTGAAACAAATTCAGTGAAACAATATTAATTAATTTATCATTTATTGAATGATTAACACAACAATGTGTAATGTTGACCATATAAACTCAGTAATTTCATGAAAAATCAAGAACACTTGATCTTATCATCATCTTGAACATTATAGATTCTATAAAATCAAATTTGAAGTGTATCAGACAAATAGCAAGTAGATGAAAACTTTGTGTTAAATTCAAACAACACAGAAATTGAAGGTGGTGCTGCCAGGCACACCTGAGCCAGCATATGGATTATTAACTCTCCGCAACACTCTGTCTGAACGGATTGGGCAGCTACAGGAAAATTCATGCTGCAGGTATTTGTACCATATTACATGCAATTCTCTTTCGTTATGGCAGCTACAAACACTACTGCATCTGTGCATGACAATCTGTCCGATGAAAAGGTCAAATTACTGATTTCAGTCTGTTTTTTAAACAAATAGCTGAAATTTTGGCTATGCAAAATCAAATTGCTGAAAATCTAAGACAAGAAGGTTGTAAAAGGTAAAAGATGAAGTGGTACAAGGAGAATGTCAATGCCAACTGTCCCAAAACCAATTGCAAAGATAATGGGCGTGGCCATGTCATCGTGGCTTATAAGCCACAATGACATTGGCCACGCCCACCATCTTGCAATGTGATATGCTTGGCCAAATGCACATTTTGAACTCCTTAACCTTCTCTGTGTGGACAAATGCGGACTCCAATTATTAATTCTCCATCTTTGCAAATAACAAATAGTGCAGGTATGAGCAGGTATTGAAAATGCAATCTGGGACCACAAGCTGGGACTCCCAGTTTACCAAAACTGCAATCTGGGACCGGTCCCAGATTGGAATTTTTGACTATCTGGGACCAGTCTCAGATTGTGTGTTTTGCCATCTGGGACCAGTCCCAGACCATATTTTTTAAAATAAATGGACATTGGCTTCTGGCTGTCACACATCAGTGACCATTTTTGGTGTTGTGTGTTGTGATGGCTATTGGTGGTGTGCTGTGTGGCTATTGGTGACGGTGTTGTTTGTTGTGATGGCTATTCTTTGAAACCGATTTTATTTTCTGTTGAAAGAAGTGAGAGTGGTGATTTCTAATTTTGTAGCTCAAAGCACAGGAGAGTGTTCATATGGGGTGTGTGCTTTTTTGGTTTTGTGTTAAATGCTACTGCTGCTGGTGTGCCAGTGGGTTTTGGCATAAAAGGAAGGTGTTTTTTTAATATTTGTATCATTTATCTAAGTCTGACTTAACTGTTACCGCCTTCAGAAGTCATTTTCTGTTTGCACATTGTGGTTTCAGAGGGTATTATGACGTCAGTTTTTCAGTCTTTTAGAGCATGGAAGATGTCAAGGAGGAAGAACAGGACCAAGGCACACTTTATTCCGTAGTTAGGGACTGGTCATGTTTCTTCAGCCTGGGGGGGGGGGGGCGGTGGATTCATGGGGGGGTCACCCTGTTTTTGACTTTGGTGATAGGGGGGTCACCATGTTTTTGAAATGCCCAATAGGGGGGGTCAGTGTGTTTTTGAATTTTGACACAGGCTCATCATTGCCTAAAATGCTAGTGTCAGCCACAAAATTCATCATTCAGTTGTATTTTTCGGCGCGCCCTTCGGGCGCGTAACTTTAATAATCAGTCATATTTTTCAGCACGCCCAACTTTAACATTTCAAGCATACATACATCAGAGATATCTGTATGTTCAATATTTTTCAGCGTGCTCTTCAAGCTCATTACTTTAATATATCATACATCTTTCAGCATGCCCTTCAGGTGCATGACTTTAATATACAAGGCATATATATCAGAGATATCAGGATGTTTCATATTTTTTGGCGCGCCCTTCGGGCGCCATACTTTCAGAGATATCTTGATGTTTGCTAAGTGAAAGTGTACCATTATGAAATCTGCATTTCATATGAAAAGGATGACAAATTCCTGATACTTTTCTGTTCTCTCTGTGAGAATTCAGTATGAGAAGCAACATGCACAAATATTTCACAATATATATTTGATACAGTGACTTATTTTAGAGATAGAAAAATGACAAGATATCTTTCCTTCTCATTGATGCAATTATTTTCCTTTGTTTCATAGGTTTTCTGTAGAAAGATGCTTTTTTATGAACAAAATAACAGTTAAAAAAGGCAGTTTTTGTCATTATTAGCTGTGCTTTTATGGTTTCAATGTTACACAAGAAAAGGTCCTCTCAGACACTGTACACATCAGATTTGGCTAAAAAAGCTCTCTATGGCTCCTCAGTAGATTTAATTGCATGGTTGGCAAGTCTTAACACCCATCAAAGTTTTTGATTCACTGCTTTTTCCTCTTTGATATTAATGATTGACATCCATTTCTGTACAACAGTTCAGGACATCTGGTTAAGCAGAGAAAGTGTAAAATACATTCACAGCTCATTCAAAATACAGCTCATTCAAAATGTACTGTATTTAAACTTTAAGATTGACACTTTGAAATTCCTATCTTACAACTGACATGTCAACAATTTCACTAAAACATAGAATGACTATTTAAAATATAAATATATGTAAAATGTAAAATATATATAATATATATATATATATATATATATATATATATATATATATATATATATATATAATTTATGTCCATCTTTTGTTTTACCTTTGTCGCGCCTGGGGGGGGGGGTCACCCTGTTTTAGAAATTTGGAATAGGGGGGGTCACCCTGTTTTCAAAATTTGGAATAGGGGGGGTCAGCCACTTTTTGACGTCGGCAAAAAATAATCCACCGCCCCCCCCCCAGGCCGAAGAAACTGACCAGTCCCTTAACAATAAACTATTGTCTGAAACCTAAGACTCATTAGGGATGACTTTTAGAAAAGGTGTTGTAAACTACTTGTTGCAAAATTTTTAATTTTTTCAGGACAGAAACATTAAATGTTGATGAACAGACATAAAGTCAGGAAGTTGCAGTTATGGATCTTTCAATGCACAAATCAGAAATACTGTGAAATATTGAATTTCTGTGGATTTCAGGAACAAACTAGACTTTACACACTGACTGTCAGGCATTTTGTTTTGTCAGATCAATGGTGCTGGGACTGTGGTCAGATCATAGAGCTAACACTTTGTTGGTTAAATAATCTCTATACTATATATACTCTCCATAATTCTACTTTTACACTAGAGCTGCCATCCCCTTTGACATGATGTGAGACTTGCAGTCCTAAATTGTAAACCTTAATCAGGAACTTTACCAGAAAGCAAACGCTATGACCAGGGACTTGTCCAAGAATGCAAAAAGCACAACTGTCCCAGTCCCAGATAGCCAAAAAACACGTCTGGGACCATGAGGCCTAGTTTCACAGCTTGTGAACGCAAGTTGTACATGTACCTCCATATTATTATTACTGACCGCAGTAGCCCTACGTACAGGTCTGTATGTTCCCGGCGTTATACGTATATACGGTCTCCACACACAGACCTGTACGCAGGGCTATGACCGCAGATGCATGATTTGCCGTTCTCGAAAACACAAATGTAATTGATATTCCATGCGCTAAATGTGAAGGCAAAAAACTTCCCAGTTTCGTCTGTTTTTCGCGTCGCACGCAGTTTGAACTCGTAATTCGGTGTTTTGATGGCTCCCAGTCCCAACCATATTCAACCGGTGCAAGACGAACTATGTATCTATTGCAACTCATTTGTTTTGAAAAAACCCACAAGCATCGGTTTCGATTGCATATCTTATCATTATTTCTATCACAGCTTTTCCTTGAAACGTATGAAATTAAACATGGTCATTACCTACCGTAGGTTTCAGACAGTCTTAGCCTACTGACTGAATCTTGCTGTCGATTACGAAGCCATGGAAAATCAAAATGGCGGCTGGAGACGTCACATGACAGAAAGCCCTACAGTATTTCCGGGTCTCGCTCTCTTCGATCGTTGCGCAATTGTCTTTAAATGTAGGTGTGATATGTCACTTTGATCACAACCATGTATTTTCAAATTGCTACAATGGTGCTGCAAATTTTCACAGAACATGTACGTTACTTCCGGGTGCGCGAGGACACTTTAGGCCTACATGCAGATAACAATACACTCTGCAACGTCATGACTGCATACCTATTTTTAGACTTAACAGCCTGACGTCATTCTTTCCCTGTCAGAACCTCCAGCGTGTTTCTGCCCAAGTCAGAAAGCAATACACTTTTAATAGTAATACTATTTGAAGTGTCGCTCGCAAAGGTTAAGGCGTGTTGAAAGACACGTCACCAGCCAAAGTGTATATAAAAAGAAAAGCAACAGACGGGTAAATTAAAAAGGTATCGTCCGACTTTCTCAAAACAGCCGAACAGCCGAGGAAAACAGAGTTGCTGTGCAGATTCTATAGGCTACTTAACTTAACTTACTTAACTCGGCCAGCTCTGGTCAAGCCACTGGCCCAGCTCACCAGTTTTTGAATACTTTGTCTGTTACCACGAAAAGAGTTCACGTAGCTTGAACAAGAGCAAGTGAAAATGGGACTGTACCTTTCTAAGATCGTTGAAGCTATTGGAAACTTGTCAACATCACAAGCTCGAATATTGATGCTGGGCTTGGACGCTGCAGGTCAGTAATGTTGGACTATGTACAACCAATAGGCTATATTTCATTGGTTGTTCCTCCATCCCCTCGCCTTTCAACATTTTTTACATCAAAGTTCTCTGTTTTCGTTTTTGTCACCCCGAAAACCGGCTTACGACGAAAAGATGTGCCATTTATGAAAGGCACTCTCGACGCTCAAGCCTACTCATCCCAAGTTTTTCATCTTAACCAGTAACTACGACGTTACGTGTTTCAACGTTCACATGTACAAGTCCATACGTATTTTCTCTGCTCACCCTGTAGCATAGCAGATACCGTATACTCTTTCTATGAAGCAGGGCGCGCCATGGTGTTGGAATATGATTTATTCATCTGTTTTATTGCGTTTGCTGAGAAATGTAAAGTGGCCATTGACTTCTGTTTTTCCAGGTAAAACTACAATTCTGTACAAGGTCAAACTCAATGAAACTGTGACAACGATACCAACAATAGGTTTCAACGTGGAAACTGTCAAACCGAAGAAAGGGTTAGAGTTTACTGTATGGGATGTCGGTGGACAAGAAAAAATCAGAGCATTGTGGCGACACTACTATACAGGATCAGACGGTAAGGACTGATGATACTCTGTCCTCCCTGACCTAATGCACATGTCGGCTCACTAGCCACTGCACACAACCCATCTCAAACACATCAAACAAACTGAATATACTGAATTGGTGGTGTAGGCCTACAATGAACAGAATCGACTTTGGGTTGTTTGGTGAACTTCAGCCTCACACGAATGGCCTTCATCTTCACAGTTGCGTTTGGTTCGATACACGGCCACTGTATGCTCTAGAAAAGTTGCCGTAAAAATACCATTGTCCTATCCGTCGGAATGGTTATTTTTCTGGTTCTTATTGTTCCAGGTCTAATATTTGTGGTCGATAGTTCCGACAAATTGCGACTTTGTGAGGCCAAAGAGGAATTGTTTGCCATTTTAGAAAGTGACGAAATGACGGAAGGTGTGCCTGTTCTAATTCTTGCAAACAAACAAGACTTACCAGGTAGGTTGTAATACCACCCAAATCTTTCCTTTATACGACATGTATCATTAAAACTAAAACGCGTGTCCACCACCAGCTTTTAACCATAATGGAAACTTTACCGACGGGTTTACACAAAAGGTAAGCTTACTTTTAATATCACCTATAGGCTACATAACCGAACGCAATGGACTCTAGTCACACAAACAATTACAAAAATTAATCGATCATGATTTAAACGTTACATCCTAAACAATACAGAAGCGCACAAATTGAAAACCAACGGATGCTGAGCGCATAATCTGCCACATTTCAAATTTACTAATCCAAATCTACAAATTTTAGCCTTAATCCATTGGGCCTATTAAATTGAACGTCTTGCTATCAGGTTTAAAATCACCGACAAAGGACTACCAACTGTATTTGCTGATGATTGATTGTCATCGAAAGGTTTGAGTTACAGCAGTTTGTAATGTTTTTCAGATTGGCTCTTTGCTAACATTGGATCCATTGGTGGCAGGATATCGATGTTTTCACACTCGAACGCTTGATACCAAGAATACCCGGCATCAAGCGTCGCGGGTCGGAGTGTGATAAGTCCGCCCGAAGTTCTGCCGATGGATCCAGGCTAATTGTTGGCTTTTTTGCTTCTTTGCAGTGCCTTGAAAACAGAGAGACAACAATAATTGCTGATAATGTGATCTGTGTATATTTCAGGTGCATGTAGTCCCGCAGAGATCATCGAAGCATTGGGTTTGAAAAGTTTACGTCACCATGCTTGGTATGTGCAAGGTGCTGTGGCTACTAATGGTAGTGGTATTTACGAAGGAATCACAGAACTTGCGAACATGGTAAAGACTCACAAAGGTCGCCGATAACAGTCTACACAGAATGACATCACAAGCTTTGTGACCCGAACAATAATAACTGACTGGTCGTGGACGAATAAAAATACACCTGAATTTTTTCAGTGTTTATGGGTTGGTGTCCATAGACGTACCAGAACAAGGTTCCATGTTCATGCTTCCGGTGTAACCATATCGTGGAATTACTCTTGGTTTCAGTTCACAGCACATTGCAATAAGGCAACTGTTTGGTGAGATTTCTTGGTACTGAGCTTTGATTCACACCTACCAATCAACTTTCAGAAGAGTTTGTCATAGCCGGCACACTGCAGAGGACATTTCAAAGCATTTCGTGATCACACCCTTTACATTTCCCGAAACTGTACTACGTAGTTGAACTTAGGCAAACGCCTTATTGAACGGCTATATAACTAGTTGCAATGCATGTGACAGGGGGTATGGAGAAGTTTGTTGGTTACCGAAAAAGTTGCCAATAGTCGTCTCTCTCTAGTTCTGTTGTCGGCTACCGAAAAGGTTTTCGATAGTCTCTCTCCGGTTTCGTTTATCCGCCGCCAAAAAAAGTTGTCGATAGCACAGGCGCTCCTTTGCTGGGTAGTCTGCTAAGTAGATCGATCTTCTGCTCGATGTATCGATCCCGTAGTTCATATACCCGCTACTGTGAGTATTTAGGTTGCAGTGGCGGGCATATCGATTAAGGGATCAATAGCTCGAGCCGAAAATCGATCTACTTAGCAGACTACCCAGCTAAGGAGCGCCTGTGGTTGATAGCCCTAGCCTCTTTCCAATTTCACTTGTACGCCGAAAAAGTTTTTGATAATCTCTTTCCAGTTTCATTTGTCAGCTTCAAAACATGGGCCCAAAAAAGCCCCTCACAACTGTTACACTACCCCTAAAATTAATGATACACTCCGCTGGTTACTCCATTGGCAGGATACTTGACAATGTTAGGTCTGCATCAGTGTAGCTTTACGCAGGCAGAACTTGTTGTAGAAATGACTATGATAGGACCTATCAGTTACCAGTAATATTTCATACTACATACAGTGGACATTTACAAAACTTCACATTTGTTTGTTTAAGTGAAAGGTAATTTTTGATTTGTGGGCATTTGCTTATGGTAGCATTTGCATGCACATCACACCGAGGACTTTAACTCAGGAGTCGTTTTATATTTACTCTGTAATATTTATATTTAGTCTCAGGTAGATTTTCACGATGTACATATCTTTTTGTGACATGTATACAGGCATACATTTTATGGTATTATTCTGAGTGAATAAATCACATATCTATGTAGTTCCTCAGTCCTTGGCATCCAAACGGTGATTGTTAAATTTTTTATCCAACCGGGTATATGAGAGTGTAGTTCTAAATGTTTTGAATGAGCGCACGATCATTTGAAAAATCGAGTGGTGTGTTTTTTGAGTGATTGTTGCACATCTTGCGAGTATTTTGTTAAGGTGCGGGCATATCGACAGAAAATCGATCGATCTGGCAGACTACCCAGCTAATGAGCGCCTGTGTGTAGAATGTCCATTACGAAGAGAAAATGATCAAATCTAATTGGCTTATTCCAAATCCTGAAGGAGCAAACACTTTATTGGAACATTAAATCATGGATGAAAAAGATCGTGCAACGGGAGATGCATTTCCCGAGAGCGGTTGAACGGAAATAATGCCATGGTGATAATAATCAGAATTCTGTACGCCACCAGCGGCATCCTCGTAAATTTTTTCGTTTTTATAATCTGCTGTAGCTGCAGTTTACACTCGTGTCGTATGGTATATCGGCTACTCAGACTGATGAGAAAGCCTGGCAAACTTTCGATACAGTAGGGTTAAATGATTGTCGTGTTGTACGTAGTCTCTCAACTCCGGAATAGAGACTGCAGTTACATGCAGATTACACAGCTGTCTCGCCCTGTCTGATCGGTTCTATAACTTAGCTTACAACACAAGATAGCCCTAGAGTATGACGAGTGTCCGGCTATCATGTGGCTAGGCTGCTCAGTCGGCAAAGCCAAGTTGTTATTCCACAGCTGAAGTTACGTCCCCTTTGTTCAGTATGACTTTGTAACGTTTTTCTCAAAAATTGTCAAAATTCCGAACCGTAGGCTTATATTAGCCTATACTAAAATGAAGACATGGCGGACGATAAATTACAACGAAACACCGCATGAGCGCGAAAAACATCACTATCTCGGAAACGATATGCGAGAAAAATAAGTTTCATGGATGTTTGATCAAAAGACATTTGTTTGTTGTTTTGTAACCTGTTTTCATAGCTAATGTGTTTCACTGCTTTCAGCTAATGCACTCGACAGTCTTGATCTTGGCCAACTTTCCGAAGGTTTATGTTAACAGAATCCTGATCCAAATCATCCGATGAACAAACTCTCAAGTAGTATTCATGTTGAAGGTCATAGAGTTGGGCTTTTTCATTCAATACAATAATAACTTTATTGACGTTATTCCCTCAAAGGTGAACATAGTCAAGAGCTAATACTACAAAAATAAGAAAAGGATACTTATCAAAAACTAATAAATATATGTGTATATATATATATATATATATATATATATATATATATATATATATATATATATACGAAAATGGTTTGCTTGTCAATGCAGGCAAAGTATAGTGCTCAATGCATTTCTGCAGGGCGGTAATACTGAGAATCTAGGAACTTGTAGTTGTCACTCTACAGGCTGTTTCATGCGCTAAGCAATCATCAGGAGATCCTACCGGACAGATGTAAGTTGACCACGTCACGCGGAAATACCCCATGTTTATATAGATCAATTAGCGGTAACGTCCGCGTGAACAA
Source organism: Ptychodera flava (assembly GCF_041260155.1). Classification (NCBI taxonomy): domain Eukaryota; kingdom Metazoa; phylum Hemichordata; class Enteropneusta; family Ptychoderidae; genus Ptychodera; species Ptychodera flava. The sequence continues at coordinate 54,422,253 of NC_091928.1, read as the reverse complement.
ATATGTAAACACGAGAGATTACAAGATACCGCGGAACAATTACCTGCGTGATAAAATCGTGTATACGTTTGGTGGAATACGCCCTCAACGTTCATACCGTTGTCATTCTAAATCTACCCGGAAGATATGGCCCTGCATTTTTACGAACACATTTCGCTCCTTTTCATTTTGTTATTGAAGTGTTTTTAATGTTTAGAAGTTTGTTTGTATTCTGTACTTCTTAAATGTAAGATCCGTTCATGCCATGGGCGATAGTTTCACCCATTAGGCTACGTGGGACCATTTTTACCCTGCGTACGTGGTGGTGCGGTAGGCCATGTACCGCACTTGATCACGTTGCACGCATGTTGCATTTATGTCAGATAAGAGTGCCTGAGAATTCTATCTTCCATTGGTACGTCTGAACTCGCAAGTCTTTTGTCGCAAGTCCCAATCAGCGACTGTCTCAAAGTATATATGCGTCTGTCTCCGATAATATCTTTGTTCAGATGAATTTACTTCTACGATCATTGCAGCTACAGTTTACGACATGTCAACAATTGCGAAGAGTGCACATCTTGAGCAGTTTTGGCAGGGTACGTGTGATCAAAGAAATAAAATACATGAACGTAACAAGCTTATTTTCTTATTGTCTGTATTATTTCACGCAGATGGAATGACTGTCTTTGGATTTTGACGGTTGAGTGTTAAGTAACGTGTTATTTTAACATGGATGATTTTCCGACCTTAGTTATCGAATATTAAGTGGCACAGTTCGGAAAAATTTACTTACGTCGCAAAAAGCTTGTCATTTTTTCAACAGACAATCTCTTCCAACATTGTTATCGATGTAGTAAATGTACAAACCCATACCTTTACTTACTTTCAAGTGGGGTGAATTAACCAATCATAGTGTCGTATTATCTTTTCTAAACCAAAAAAGCCTCTGCCGGCTTTGACGTCGATTTATTTTATTTACAGCTTTATGGGCCTTTTTTCATTTGATATCGGGACACGTTTTCAAATGTCGAATTATCTCTTCTGACTTTATCAATGTATTTAATTTACAAGCCCATGGGCCTTCATGTTTGCAATTTTGGTATCAATTAACCTATGTCGCATTAATTTTTTGGAAGAAAAATCGCATTCAACTTTGTTGTTGACGTATTTTATTTACACATCCATAGGCCTTTTCCCGATATCCAGCCGGGACAAATGTACCGACATTGTAATCACTTTTCTGAGTCGAAATTTCCTTCCGACATTGCCATCACTGCATTTCTTTCTAAAAACACGGTGCTCTGTACATTTTCAGTATCATAACAAATGTTCCGATGTCGTGCCATATATTATTCTGAACCTGAAATCTTTTCCGACTTGACATTTCGAGGAATTAACGAAACTGTACAAGAGTTCATCTACTTTCGTAGGGATAATGGAGATGACATGTAATGGGTAACCGTACTAATAATCGAGTAATTTTTTTTTTCATAAAGTATTTGATAAAAATTCTCACATAATATTAGATATAATATACGATAAATTACCAAGTTTTCACATGCAAAACAGACCAAAACTGAACAACACGTAATTGTCAACGCATACAAAGGTTAGGCTCAGCCAACCGGCCGATGATGACTCGGACCGGACAAGATACCCGGTACATGGTACATGAACGCATCAGAACACTTTATTAGTTCATGATCCCATCAGGAATGCAGTCTTGTGGAACTTTTTTATTAAAATGCTTGCTTTTCTTACTACGGTCATCTTCAAAGTTCCTGCTTTCCCGAGATGTCCAAGTTCTGGCTCTCCCGATTTCACCCATGTCTGTGCAATATGGATCAGAATTGACTTTCATATTTCGAAGATTTGACTTTATAGAAAAATCCTTAACAATTTCATTTGCAGATTCGACAACGGGGATGACTGTAACTTGAGTAAACTGATTTAATTATCCAATTAATTGCTGTTTCGGTACGTACTGTTTGCGAGAGTAAAGCACACTGAATTTGAAACGTCATTTCTACTGTTTAATATACGCATGTGTATTTGATTCATACGGGTTGCAACATCACCTTTGTACGTGTCGACATGCCTGGCCTTCCCACAAGCACGGTCAGGAAGGTCTCTGCCCACGCCCGGGGTCTCTGCTGACTGATTCAGCCTACTAAAACATTGTTTGGTCAGATCGAAAGATGGAACCATAAAAGAGTGACAAGTGACTACTGCACCACGTCGAGGAGGCAGACTGTGTCTACAGTTTCTCGCGAACCACCGTCACGGTACGGTCGCCACTGTGTAAATATGCTTCCCCCCATCGAGCCACCACTGGCCAAATGCTCGAGGGCGAGTGCGAAAGCACAGGTTAAATTTTTAGATGCACTGACAAACAGCTGAAGCGGCTACGGGCAGTCTGCGTCGATATAGGGCCCAGCGAGGTTTTTAATCGAGTGGTACTGGCATGAAGTTGAATCATAGACCCTCGAGAAAACGAAGGTCTGTCGAATGTGCCAGTGCTGCGTGCAGTGTCACTTATGCAAGCATGGCTCGTTTGCTAACCCAGCTATTTCACCTCGTCTCAGTGAAGTCTTATTGAAATCCTGAGCAAGCATTTCGGGCGTTAAATGTGATTTTGATGACTACTCAATCAAAAGTTTAAATCCATTTCTGATCGGAGTTTATAGGAGACGAACTAGTGTAATTCAAAGTGGCGTATATAACGGCAGTTCCGTGTGATGATCAACTTCGCTAGCCAGCGGTGTTTCCTCGGGCAAGGACCCGGGCAATTCCCTCGGAATGAAACGTTGACCTACCAACACCGTGCGGACCCAATGATTTGTAATGTGAACCGGGCCGTAGTCCTTCCTTATTCAATGGAGGTAACAAATCACTGAGAGCCGTTAGCATTCGTTGATAATCTAGAATCCTTCAGGTCAAATAGTTATTTTTCGGAAACAGTCTCCATCATCAATGGTCATGGTCTCATTTTAATACGACACGCGTCGAAATGGCCATGCAAGACCAGACTGAGGGGCAAGACAGTCAGTTGCCGATCTTCTGCAGTGGAGGATGATACAGAAGTGGGCAAAACTGTCAAAACATATAGCGTGCAGATACCTCGCCTTTCAATATGAAAAATGTAACAATATAGAACGGGGAGAGGATTGCAGAAACGCTGTCAGGCACGCAGTGAACACAACCAGAACGATGCACGTGGTCTGGACGCTCGATCGAACGTATTCAGTACATGCAGTGGGTGCATACGGCGATGATGGGTGATAAAAACCAATCACGTGCACACGATAGTTTGTAGAGCTTACTTTATCCCCGACTTTATCATATCGATATATGTATATTTCCGAAACATTGTGACGCTACCAAAGTTAGGCAAACGCAATTTTTTTTATTAATTTATTCATTCTATATGTCAAGTGCAGTTATTGTGTCGACATCGCCCTTCCAACGTGCACTCTATGGAGACGTCATCAGTCTTGATAATACCGTACTTGTCACGTGCACAGCAGAAAACGCCAATGTTTTTGTTTTGAAAGTTTGTTTACAAACAGCTTTTCTAGGCAGCCGCAAAGTATCAAAATGAACGTGTTTTGTGTGCCGGGATTGGTGAGAGGCTTACTTAAATTCCTAGAAAGAGTACTTCCACGTAGTATGGGTTATTTGCTTTAGTTTTACGAGAAAAAAATGACAATTTTGATTCATATTGCAACTTTAAAGCCTTATGTCTGATAAAATATTGTCTTTAATACATAACTCCTGTAAAACCATGGAAATATGTACGAAACCACGTCTATTAGCATTTTATTTGACCTGTTATGAGCTGGCAATGAAGCGATGTGACTGATCGAGTGGAAGGACGGACGCGTACGTGAAACGCCCCTGCAACAAAGTTGAATGAACTTTTGGTGAACTCTATCCCTGAACAACGGTAGTTTTGCGTTCTTTCAAGGACGAATCGCGGACATTCGAGACTCTTTCAGAATGGCGTGTGTCTGTGTGATTGTCTAGATCAGCTGTATTTTGTGTTCAATTTTATGGCTGCAATATTATTTTTTTCAAAAGTAACGAAACACAAAACAGTGAATTTTGGTGTACGGCAATAATGCAATGACCCGGATGAAATCATACCTTGATAAAATAATGCCGTTAACATCTTTTTAGATTTCTTGAACGTCACGAAAACGGGTACAAATGATCGTGCATACAAAGATCAGTATAGCAGATTCTACGTTCGGTTCGTCGTATTAAAATCATAAAACCCGGTCAAAACAATCACTGATGCCAACAACAAAAATGCATGTGGCGAGGGACCAGTTGTTTCGTCCCGTAATGCTAAGATAAGGAATAATTGTCAGGCCTTCAGGATAATTTCTTGTGCCGTACAATTATTCAGTGACCGATCAGTAACACTGCTAGTTTGTCTATGGAGAAATTTACATCATTACATCACAACGGCCACTGCCTGTCGCAAAGTGTGGGGACGGTAATATTTGCTCAATAAACACTGAAAGACACTTCCAGGTATAATCTGTTTGACAAATTCTCAAGTAGTTAATCAGCAGTTGACAGTTTGTTTGCAGATTACAGTCTGGTTTATATTTCCAACTTCACCTCTCAACCTACAAAACGATCACAGCGCGTTGTGGCGTTTTGTACACAGTTGCTTTGTGGCGGCCTGAAGCAAGTTCCGTGAATTGCCTAGGAAGAAATTCCATTGAGGAATCTCAAGTTCTAAATGAGGAGTAATTGTAATGTCTCTAGAAATGAAGATCAAAAATTAATAACAAGCATTACCGCGCAGAGGAGTTTGGCAGCGATGGTGAAAGTTCAGAAATACCCCAACCACTCATGAACCTCCATGCTCCAACCATGAAGGGCGGTTGTCATGCCAATGGCGTTGAAGTGTTGTCAGAAGGGGTAAATAAACTTCCAGGGAATGCGGGCAAAGGCATTCACTTGACTGTTGGTTCACTCTAAAGAAACTCATGTTAGAAGTTGCGGTACTGAAAGTTATTACTGTGATTATCAAAGAAAGCAAACAGAATGCCATACCACCAGCATATCAAGGGCATCAAGTGTTGTTGACACTGGCCAAATCCCACTGAAACCAGGGACGGTGTAAAGTAGTCCTCTTTAGGGAATACATTTGGTCGTGCCCGCGTAATTTAAAGCCCTGTGCTGTTTTATATCATGATTTCTTGTTATTTTACATATGTAAAGCTCAAAAGGGGACAATATGACCTCTACCGTACTCGCCATAATCAGCGGAGACATGGGAGCAATTTCTCTGCCTTGATTATAAACTTTTTTTTGCAAAACGTCATGAGCAACTTTCAAAGCTTACGGACAGTTTTTAAAGGTTTACAGTAAATCACTGCACACTTTCGGGGATTTGCCGAACAGAACATGATTTTTAAAAACCGTGTTACCGGTACACGGGACCCATCTCAACGGATGATTTCGATCTCTGTCACAGGGAGGTTTACACAATACAAGTGCACATAGTCCTGGATGGTTAATGTTATTGGAAAATACAAGTGCCAGAGAAGTAACTCGCGATTTTTTCCTTTCTGATTTCCTGACATTGACAAAGACTAATTAGAATAGGATTCTTTTGATGTCTACAAAATATTCACTTGTCCTAAACTGTTCCTGTTTGGAAAAAAATGACCTTCACGTGTTTATTTTCAGTCCTGGTGAGGTAAAAACATTTTTAACATTTATCTGTGTCGTACAGAAACCTTTAAGAAAGGTGTCCCGTACAAAAGAATTTTATTCTCAACATTGTGAGCAGGTCACGTCTTTTTGACCTATAACAAAACATCCGATAAATTATCTTATGAAAAATAAGTTGGGTGCATGGCAGGCCTGTTAGAATGAAAAGGTTAATATACAATGTTGGACGTCAACACTAGCAATCCAGCAATCCGTTCACTGTCTTTAGTTTTCGAAACCAAGTGTAAAGAAATGAACTTCTCTTACACATGTCTGATAGTTGCTTAGTAACAATGACTAAATCAGTGTACGTGAATATATTAAAGCGAAAGTGCGTTGAACCCACATGCCGTATTTTCAATGTGTTCAACGTCAAAAGAAAATTGGCAATCTTCAACGCTGGAAACTACAAGTACTAGTAACTGAAAACTCGTCAGTAATTCTGTACTTCAAGCCTTGACATAAGGCATGTCAAGTTAGAATTTTGATGGTGACCGGGACGTCTCGCATAATTTTACAGGAGAAATACCGTCACTTTAGTCAATGGCGTAAGACAAATGAAACGTAACTCTGGTAACCCGGCGCCTCGATGAAAATCAAGAGACCCTATAAAAGGCCTATTTCATTCGAAATCATGGCCTTAACTTTTAAGGTTGCAGCTTCATATTATTTCAGAAATGTATTAACGGTTGCGGCAACGGTCAGGTTATGTGGTCGGACTCGAGCGGACTCGTATCAGGATCATTACGTCACGCATTGACATGACGCATGGGTCAAACTGCGACAATAATAAATGGGGTTTGAGCCTGTGAATCGTAAAAGAATTATTTCTCATTAAAACATAACAGCAAAGTAAACAGAGAAATAAAGTTTTAACACATTTTTACACGATATAATGATAAAAGTAGTATAATCATACTGCTTTCGGTAACATTTGATGGTTGTGAAATACCGGTAGTTACAAACACCAAAAAAATGTTCCGAACGTAAAAGTGGATGTCTTTCAGTGTTGAGAGCATGATATCGGTTTTTCGTTTTGCTTTCATTTGCCATATTATATCACATCAGCGTGAAGAAAAAAGTCAACTACTAAAACAACAGCTGACATTACAGTGTGAAGGTGACACGGAAACGAAAGAAGTTTCGTCGTATGACTTGACCTGCTATTGCCACACTTTTCTTCAGTTATACTTCTGAGGGGGAAGGGGTTCAAGTAACGAGTGATACAAAGCCAAACACTTTAGACTAGATTGAAAAGACGTTATGTTGTCCAAAAGTGCAAAATGTTGATGCCGGGAGATTAGAAAAATATAAATGCTGCCCCGAACGCGTGTACCGCGGTAATCAGTTTCAGATCACACTAGTACCGGTCAGACCGTGATAATCATACCTGTGAGTAAACCTTATGAATGAAATGAAAATATTTTTCCAATAACTATGCCTCAATGTACCGTAATTCAAGTTCACAGCACTAAACTTTGTTTTCTCTGCTGAAAGCGGAAGTAATGTAACTAAGGATGATTTCAATTGTGTCACGCAATTAACACGATTGGAACTAATTAGGGATAATTGGCTTTTAATATTTTTCAAATTTCTCAAAGTGTTAGGTGCCGTTTAACTGAATGTTGCAATATTGCAAATTACTCGTAAAAACAAGTGTGTAATGTAAAAAGAAAGACAGATTAGATTACATTAGTAGCTTAAATCGGCATTAGTTCACCGTCCAATTATCCCAAATTAGTTCCAATCGTGTTCCTTAGAGTTGTTTCACGGCATACAGGACCGCCTGTGACAAAGGAAAGGCCCATTCGCTATGTCATAGGAGCAGCCCGGCGCGACTGTGATGGCTACTGTCACACATGTCCGACCGACCTAATACAGTACCTCATTTCTGTGTGATCACAAAACACACTTTGTTATATTCGCTTAATTTATGTTGTCTTAGAAAATGGCACTTGCGCTATGCAGATGTCGATTTCATAATTATGATTTGTATTGCAATAGGGCGAAAATCGTTTGTATAAATGGAAGACAGTAAAGATTCATAAAAAGCGTCGAGTGCGTTAAAGCTTACGGTATCGGGAAATAAACTGGCACCCAGCCACGGTAGTGTGAAGTGAATTTCCGCGGAAGATTCGATCGTTCAATAGCTGCGGCCTTATATACCCCCAAAAATTAGTGGAAATTATACGGCTATTAGAGAGTTGGCTCATACCGAGGGCACGTCCAGCTGTTTTTTCTAACGTAAGAGTAAACCTTCTTTCGAGCATGTTACTGTAAATGCGGCCAGGGAGAAATTAGTGCATTGACCTTTTAACTTGCTGCGGTAATTTCTGCATATTGTTATCTGCCGCGCGACTTGCTTTTATTCCAATAGGTTTTCATAAATGATATAATGAGAAACAAGTTTAGACTATGTTGAAGACGTATTATGTTGTTCAATATTGAAAAATGTCCATGGGCGACGGGAGATTCAATGGTTCTCTAAACATGAACTTCCGCGGTAATCAGTTTTAGGTCAGAGTCACACCCGTTATGGGCCTTGGCTGTTTGTGAAATATATCCTGCGTAAGCGTAAGTAATGTACTGAGGGTGATTTCAATTGTGTCACGCAATCCCATGTACTATGATTAAATTGAGAGTTGTTTCACGGCATACAGGACTGCCTATGACATGATAGAAAAGGCCACTTCGCTATGTCATAGGAGCAGTCCGGCGCGACTGTGATGGCTACTGTCACACATGTCCGACCGACCTAATACAGTACCTCATTTCTGTGTGATCACAAAACACACTTTGTTATATTCGCTTAATTTATGTTGTCTTAGAAAATGGCACTTGCGCTATGCAGATGTCGATTTCATAATTATGATTTGTATTGCAATAGGGCGAAAATCGTTTGTATAAATGGAAGACAGTAAAGATTCATAAAAGCGTCGAGTGCGTTAAAGCTTACGGTATCGGGAAATAAACTGGCACCCAGCCACGGTAGTGTGAAGTGAATTTCCGCGGAAGATTCGATCGTTCAATAGCTGCGGCCTTATATACCCCAAAAATTAGTGGAAATTATACGGCTATTAGAGAGTTGGCTCATACCGAGGGCACGTCCAGCTGTTTTTTCTAACGTAAGAGTAAACCTTCTTTCGAGCATGTTACTGTAAATGCGGCCAGGGAGAAATTAGTGCATTGACCTTTTAACTTGCTGCGGTAATTTCTGCATATTGTTATCTGCCGCGCGACTTGCTTTTATTCCAATAGGTTTTCAATAAATGATATAATGAGAAACAAGTTTAGACTATGTTGAAGACGTATTATGTTGTTCAATATTGAAAAATGTCCATGGGCGACGGGAGATTCAATGGTTCTCTAAACGTGAACTTCCGCGGTAATCAGTTTTAGGTCAGAGTCACACCCGTTATGGGCCTTGGCTGTTTGTGAAATATATCCTGCGTAAGCGTAAGTAATGTAACTGAGGGTGATTTCAATTGTGTCACGCAATCCCATGTTACTATGATTAAATTGAGAGTTGTTTCACGGCATACAGGACTGCCTATGACATGATAGAAAAGGCCACTTCGCTATGTCATAGGAGCAGTCCGGCGCGACTGTGATGGCTACTGTCACACATGTCCGACCGACCTAATACAGTACCTCATAACACACTTTGTTATATTCGCTTAATTTATGTTGTCTTAGAAAATTGCACTTGCGCTATGCAGATGTCGATTTCATAATTATGATTTGTATTGCAATAGGGCGAAAATCGTTTGTATAAATGGAAGACAGTAAAGATTCAAAAAAATAGGTGGTTAAAGCTTACGGCATCGGGAAATAAACTGGCACCCAGCTACGGTAGTGTGAAGTGAATTTCCGCGGAAGATTCGTTCAATAGCTGCCATATTTACGCCGGGCCTTATATACCAAAACAAATTTTAGTGGAATTATACGGCTATAATAGAGAGATGGCTCATACCGATACCGAGGAACGTCCAGCTGTATTTCTTAACGCAATAGTAAACCTTCTCTCGAGCGTGTTACTGTAAGTGTGGCGAGAGAGAAAGTGCATTGAACTTTTAACTTGCTGCGGTAATTTCAGCATGGTATCTGCCGACTTGCTTTTATTTATTCCATTAGGTTTTCAATAAACGACATAATGAGAGACAAGTTTAGACTACGTTGGAGACGTATTATGTTGTTCAATAGTGAAAAATGTCCATGGGCGATGGGAGATTCAATGGTTCTCTAAACGTGAACTTCCGCGGTAATCAGTTTTAGGTCAGAGTCACACCCGTTATGGGCCTTGGCTGTTTGTGAAATATATCCAGTAAGTCCTATACCGACATGGATCATACTTTTTAAAGTCATGATAGTCAATCTTGTTCATGCCTACGTAAAAATATGTCAACCGAGGGGGGAGCCGTTCAAGTAACGAGTGATACAAAGCCAAACACTTTAGACTAGATTGAAAAGACGTTATGTTGTCCAATTAAGTGCAAAATGTTGATAGATGCCGGGAGATTAGAAAAATGTAAATGCTGCCCCGAACGCGTGTACCGCGGTTATCAGTTTCAGATCAAACTGGTACCGGTCAGACCATGATAAATCATACCCGTGAGTAAACCTAAGAAAATGAAAATATGCCTCAATGTACCGTAATTCAATCTCCCGGCACTAAACTTGTTTTCTCTGCTGAAAGCGGAAGTAATGTAACTAAGGATGATTTCAATTGTGTCACGCAATCCCATGTTACTAATGATTGCTATATTGACTTGAAGTTGAGGGTTGTTTCACGGCATACAGGACTGCCTATGACATGGTAGAAAAGGCCACTTCGCTATGTCGTAGGAGCAGTCCGGCGCGACTGTGATGACTACTGTCACACATGTCCGACCGACCTAATACCGGTACAGTACCTCATTTCTGTGTGATCACAAAACACACTTTGGTATGTTAGCCTAATTGTTGTTGTCTGAGAAAATGCACGAGGACTATGCAGTCATCAATTTCATATGATTTTTATTGAAAAGGGATAAAATCGTTAGTATCAATGAAAGACAATAGAGATTCATAAAAAATCGTCGAGTGGGTTAAGCTTATGGTATATCGAGATAAACTGGCACCCACCTATACGGTAGTGCTTTACTGCATCTCGCTTACTGATGTGAATTTCCGCGGAAGATTTGTTCAATAGCTGCCATATTTACGTGGGGCCTTATATACCCCCCTAAAATTAGTGGAAATTATACGGCTATTAAAAAGTTGGCTTATACCGAGGGCACGTCCAGCGTCATTTCTAACGTAAGAGTAAATCTTCTCTCGAGCGTGTTACTGTAAATGCGGCGAGAAAGTGCATTGACCTTTAAACTTGTTGTGGCAGTTTCTGCATATTGTTATCCCCTGACTTGCTTTTATTCCAATATGTTTTCAATAAATGATATAATGAGAAACAAGTTTAGACTATGTTGAAGACGTATTATGTTGTTCAATAGTGAAAAATGTCCATAGGGCGACGGGAGATTCAATGGTTCTCTAAACGTGAACTTCCGCGGTAATCAGTTTTAGGTCAGGGTCACATCCGTATGGGCCATGGGCCGTTTATGAAATATATCCAATAAGTCTTATACCGAGATGGATCAATACTTTTAAATTCATGAGAGTCAATCTTGTTTACGCTTACATGAAAATATGTTAACCCAAACCACACTTATTCAAATTGCCCCGATCTTAAAATGTTTCTCACCGTGCACTTGAAATGAAAGTGCGCTGGGTTACGCGGGAATGTAATGAACAGGTTTTTACTTATGTCACGCATACTTGTAAACATGTCTTTTTCCGTTCAGTGTTGAGATGGTTTGTTTCGAAGATTTTTTTTCTGTATGAATTATATGCAAGATGGGTATGTTTGCTGTTTGACTTCTTGTGCTAAATATTGGTAAGACCCCTTTTTACCCGGTTGTGCAATTGTGTACCACTCTCTCACGTTGTTTACCCGTGTTGTTACTGACTGAACCTCAAAGTTACCGTATACAGGGGTTCATTAAAATGAAAATCAAGTCTCAAGCTACATTAAAAATACAATAGTTCTTTACTCTCGGGAAGAGTCATGTGTTTACCGCGGTATTAAAAGCAAATAAAACCCGACGTCTGCTTGAAATTCCGCCCACCTACCCACTGATGACTTCGACCTTTTTTTCGACATTATGGCCTGAACTTCTAATATTGCAGCTTGGTAGGATTTCAGAAATGTTACCAATATTCGGCCGGAGTTTTATTGCAGCACTGTATCTTAACTGTTAACAGGTCTCAGGCGAACTTGTAAGCCTACAAGCAACTTAATGATTGGACGTAATTACGTGAAACGAAACCCGTACGCAGCGTACCTAAAAGGATCACTTTAAAATGGTATAGAGTCGATAGTGAAAAGGTATAAAACACACGTATCGTAAACGGGGCAAGTGATTTAAAGGTGAGTCCTGCCACATTTTGAGACTTTTTCGTTTGACTTGGGGCATATACTACAGTTCTGGTTGTCAATGAAATTGGTATTAATAAAACAAACATTTACACACAAACTGAAGCTTATTTGAGCGGTTTTTAGACGGTTGTATTATGTTATTTCGACGAAAACACGGGAAAAGTTGCACTTTTCGATTTCCATCATGGCGACATTTTCCGGAAATTGCCGAGCTCGCCCCGTTTTGGCGTAAGTAGCTGTGATGTCACTAATAGAATGGGTGATGGTGACTTCGTGCATTGACTATGGAGATAGTGATAATTTCATGAGTGAAAGCAGTGCAACTGAGAATATCATCGTCACAGAAGATATGACAAAGCTGTTCAGAATTTACAGGCCTGCAAATTTTAACAGTCGGAACCTTAACTTAAACGAGAACAAAAGCGGAACTCTTGTTGACCGTCGCGTCAGTGACAAGCCCACCGTGACCACAGTCAAACACACCAGTGCACTACACCGTACACACAACCGCAAGCTAACAAAATATAAATATGTCTGGAGTTGCCATCCAACCTTATTATTACTTCTCAACACAAATTGCCTCGTTCAAAATCTGTATGTAAAAATTTGAATTACACCATGACGCTTGTAGATAAACGTAGTAGAGATCAAGTTGAAAATTGTCCACCGTTTAAACACACATCTTTCCTATCATTCAACAGCTGGAAGTGGAACAGGCTGAGGGTCATGTTAGCATAAACACTGAAGGTAGTATTCTCGCCGCAAAATCTTCAGTTTGGCGTTATAAAACCTCACATGAACATTGGCACTTTTAAAATATGTGACCGTAAAGACATGTCTAGCCAAATTCTCGGGAAGAGATACATTAAAATTGACATGATGTAAATATCGGGCACACTGGCACCCGAGGCCGGGCGGCTCAGCCGGCCATTTCTGTGACGGAGTGATCAGCTACGCTTCCGCAGTTTTTTTTCTTGATTAAGTGTCAGCGATATAAAGCACAGTGTTCATTGTTTCATGACTGCGAAATTCTCAAAGAAGCTAAATATTTTAGGGGAGACTTAGTCGAGCAGAAGGGAACAGATGACGACAACGCGACTGCTTCGTCAACAGTATAAACTTCTTTGCTACACGTTGTGTCACTGTTACTGGCAGCGCCGTGCTGTATTATACACAACCTATCGTTCAGTCTCGCAAAGAGTCAGTCAATCACTACGTAAACTTTTTAGGAATATAAAATTAGATATCTCCTAACGTTACTAATTATAGAGTCACACATGCATGGGATCTAGTACTTGTATTCATTTATTTATTTACAATCACTTTCGTAAAGCATCTGAATCGGCGATCGGTCTTGGGGATGTAAACACGGCCATACTTATTCTCCGCGGCCCCCGCATCCTTGACATGTTTTGGGCAACCTGTCGCAGTCTTGCTGCTGTTCTCGCTCTTGTCCACAGTTGATGATGATACACGCGAAGCTTTCTGGTGACAATGGTCGTACTGGTACGGCATTGCGATTACATAATCGATGTAGTAACTCCAGGAATTGTAAAGTCTATCTTACCGTACATCTGGCTTCCGAACCGTGTTTATTCTAAGTCACGGCACTCGAAATGTGCACCGCAGAAACGCTTGTCTGAATGCCTCTTTTCCGACCCTTTCTTGTAATTTTGTCAAATGCGGCTAATACATCATCCTAAAATGCAATAAACTGACAATGGCTGCACAGTTACTTCAGCCACCAAAGGCGTAACTTCTCACCATGTTGAAGCCACAGCCGTAAGCATTCGCTATGGCCGAGGTGAACACACTCACTCGTACATTCTATTAGTTACGTCATTTCCGGTGGCAATGCCCGCGAATTCGAACGACCGAAAAAAAAAGACCCCGAATGGCAGCTAACTTCAAAGTCGCACAACATATTGCATTTTAATAATATTTAACCGCGTCGTTTCATTGGGGTGATGCATTTATTTGATAAAGTGGAAATGGCAAAATCATATAGCATGGCTCATTTTAAGCAAAATTAACTTTGAATTTATGCGGGACATACACTTTAAACCTTTATTGTGTAACATTGTTGCAATTAAAGAAATTCAAGATAAAATAGCCTCACTGATGATACCCAATATATACATGTGAAGTAAGACTTGTAGCATTTTGAGTTGCCCGATGCGATCACTGTACGCTAGGTAAACACATAGATCTATTTTTTACATCCATGGGTAAACAGTATAGCGATTACTGTAGGATTACTATGACAACTCATTACCATAAAGGTTGCGAGTTGGCGAAGGGTAATGTTTTATTTCACACCATGATACCGGCAGTCGCAGATCATTATTTTGAAATCGCAGCTTGCATGTCGATGTCATATGGCGCGTAATGCATGCCAAAATTAACAATCCGTTTTCTTACACCACTGACCGAATTTTTCCACTAGTCATCCACATTCGGCTTGCCGATTTCTGAACCCACTCACTGAATTATTCAAGTGGTTAGCGATTTCTGAACCCACTTACTGCATCCTTCACGTGGTCAGCGATTTCTGAACCCACTCACTTACATTCAAGTGGTCAGCGATTTCTGAACCCACTCACTGAATTCTTCATGTGGTCAGCGTTTTCTGAACCCACTCACTTACATTCAAGTGGTTAGCGATTTCTGAACCCACTCGCTGATTCTTCATGTGGTCAGCGATTTCTGAACCCACTCACTGAATTCTTCATGTGGTCAGCGATTTCTGACCCACTCACTGAATCCTTCAAGTGGTTAGCGATTTCTGAACCAAGTCACTGAATTCTTCAAGTACTGAACTCCCTAAGCTCAACTTCATTAGTTTCTACTTATGACACGAAACAAGACCCCTACGTCACACAGCGTCATGCCTACGTCAAATGTCGTCACAAAAATTGTGGTGTCAATTTTTATTAGAATGCTAAGGGGTCGAAATTTACTTTGACCTCTGAGTTTTACGTCGACAACAAGTGCGTTTACGTCAACTAACACACTCTGTCAGTGGATTATTTTTATTTTATTTTTTCTTCCAGGCCTTAAAGCCCATTATTTTTAACTTTTAACCTTTTTTGTTCGAAATTACATGTTATTCCCTTTCATTCATCTTGAAATGTTGTTCAGTGAAGAAATAAGCCAAATTTGTGCTTCTGTATATAGTGACATACAAACGCTAAATACTGCCGATCGAGTTAGATTGCCGCGCGGGTTTGTTGACAACGCACATGTATACGTCTTGCAGCATGTCTTGCACGAGTGATCGCTCGCATGGAAGTACAGCTCTCGTCATCGTACGGTTTCAGAAAAACGACAATATGGTAATTGAATATCGTAATTTAACTGCCTGTAGCTAGATTTAACTTTACCAAAGGCGATTGAAACCTCTACATTCAGTGTTGATAACTGACTTTGAAATCTTAAATTTCAGCTTCGAATGATCGTGATGACAATAACCCTAACACAGAAGTGATATTTGCAATCAATACCGTTATTTCACGGTGACCTGTAATTGATTTTGAGACGTACAGTCGTGCAAAATTAATTCAGTCCGGTGATTCTTTTAAAGTGTCTTTACTCTTTACTTGATGGTGAAATAAATTTCTTCTGGTATAATGTCTCGCATTTGTTTTTTTTAACTCGTCGCCACGTGACTTTCTTTTGTTGAAAAAGTGTCCATTTCACAAGTTCTTTTGTTTAAAAGTGTCCGATTTACTAGTAAACCGGACAGTTTTTAACAAAAGAACTGTCCGATTTACTAGTAAATCGGACACTTTTAAACAAAAGAACTTGTAAATCGGACACTTTTAAACAAAAGAAAGCCAGGTGGTATACAGTAAAATATTCGGTTATGGAAATAAGAGAGCATGGTTAGAACAATGGGCACGAGGCGGAGAGTGGTATAACTAAGTTAAAACAAGGAACATTCCTAGGAAACGATAAAGGAAATGTTCTTAACGTATTTTAAGACCTTAGAATAGTTAAGTGTCGTATAATAAGAGGCTCTCATCAGCCAACAGTCCCAAAAAATTCCTGGGCCATGCCGCGCCCTGCCCGGGCAAATGTCCACGGTCGCTGGCTGAATGACCTGCGAATGATTTTATTTTGTTCTCCTCTGTTTAAAAACGTACTGTTACTGTGTTTCAGAGGATACAGAACTTTGGGCAAGTAAATTTACTTTAATGTGTATCCGCGCACTTGTCTTCCTTATAGCTAAAGGCATGATACTTTGTAAATTTAAAGTTCTGAATCTCCATCAAAGATCAGCGGACATTGTCAATATGCAATGATTGTAACGAGAAAAGAGAACAAATCGGAAAAAAGAGGGTGAGAGAAGAGAAAAATTACAAAATAACGGAAAGAATGAAAGAGAAAAAAGAAAAAAATTGTTCATCCTGAGTGGGATTCGAACACACTTGCTGGGGGGGGGGGGAAGGATTAATCCACACACCTCATGTGTTGTGTGTGTTTGAAGCTGCAATTTTGTTTGTATATGTTCTCGAATTCATTTTAGGGGGGCAGTTTGAGTCTCGAAAACGTGAAAATTGAGATCGCGAACACGATTTCACTGGTTGTTTATTATGAAACAGCGATAGGATTTTAGCAAGCGATGTCAGCAATTCAATTGTCAATTGAACACGTGGGTCTAAGGCTAATTATTGAGAACACACTTTTTGTCACACGAGGAAACTCTTTCAACACGAAAGCCATACATTTGACACCATCTGATACAGCAAAATGGTGACATAAGTGTACAATTTGCATTTAATGGCAAGTTATCATGATTGTGTCGATAAGGTGCTTTTTCTTGCTTACCAACACGATCATCGTGTCGATAGCCAGAACGTTATTTGGGGCCTGCCTTACGCATGGACCGAATATTAGGCTACGTCCATGCTTAGCGGTACGCCATAGCTCACTCCGAACGTCTCTAGACTACAGCCTAAGCAAATTGTGCAGATATATGTGTCATGAATTCTTTAAAAAATAAGTAAACAACAGAATCAAACCAAGAGGTTAGTTTTGCTGTTGGGCCGGGTGTGCACGGGGACGACTTTGCAGTGAGGCCGGCCGGGATCTCTCTTGTGTTCGAACTTCTAACATGCCTGGGGCGCCATTAATGTTGTGCTCGCATCTAGCCGGTTATTGTACTACGGTAGTCCTTATGAGGATTAGATACCCGTTACGTTTGATATTATTTGGAAATACTTTTAAATTTACTAAGTAAGACTTTTATACTGTATTCAAGATATAATTTGTTCCTTTCTATGCATTTTCAATTACGGCAACGATATGCGAAGTTGATGGGCTGTACATGTATTGCCTATCCTGTACATACGGCGTCGCCCGCCGGCCGTACACCAAACTTCGTTTGAGTAGACAGAGCAGAAGCAGTCCCGCCATTTATTTTCAACGACATTTTCATAATACTGCATAATGGAAGAAACGACTAGTTCAATGATTACGATGGTGAAATATTGAATTTTTATTTATATATGTTTTTCTCTCTCAATTCATTCAGCAAACTTGATCTCCGTACCGTCGGTCACAACGTGCAATATGCCTTGCATGAAGCTTACAATCGACTGCCTCCATCCATCGTTACTTTAGCTGTTCAAGACGTTTGTTTGCACGGCTCATTATAGTCGGAAAATCTGTAAACACCTACATATTTATATCTTTCCAGTATTTCGCCGAACTTTTGCGCGTCTTTGGCTGAGTCTCCAGTTTCGATTGACCAGACCTTTTCGAAGAGCATAGGTTTCTATGGACGCCACAGTAAAACAAAACTTGCGTCACAGTCCCTCTATCTATAGAGGGACTGTGCTTGGGTAGATTGACGGTGGTGTCATTACGTTTCGTCTTGTGTGTCAAGAAAGCCTGACTTCTGGTCCGGACAAGAAGTCATTTTTCACTCCTTTTACTGTTCATTGTACACGTTTTGTGAGGCGGGCTGGGCATGCGAACCATGCGATTCAGTGTCTATTAGATTCATTTCCGGGTCACATCTTACAAGCTTTGATAAAGACCCCTAGCGTAATGGTCAGCCACCTTAAGAATCCGTGAGTGAATTTGACGGGTCTCTTTTTGAGTGACCGGATTATGATAGAAAAAAATATCAAGTCTGCTGAGGTGCCTAGCGGAATGTAGGCAAGTAGTCAAAGGATTCGGTGAGTTGGTTCAGCAATCGCTGACCACTTGAAGGATTCGGTCAGTGGGTTCAGAAATCGCTAACCACTTGAATGTAAGTGAGTGGGTTCAGAAATCGCTAACCACTTGAAGGATTCAGTGAGTGGGTTCAGAAAACGCTGACCACATGAAGAATTCAGTGAGTGGGTTCAGAAAACGCTGACCACATGAAGAATTCAGTGAGTGGGTTCAGAAATCGCTGACCACATGAAGAATTCAGCGAGTGGGTTCAGAAATCGCTAACCACTTGAATGTAAGTGAGTGGGTTCAGAAAACGCTGACCACATGAAGAATTCAGTGAGTGGGTTCAGAAATCGCTGACCACATGAAGAATTCAGCGAGTGGGTTCAGAAATCGCTAACCACTTGAATGTAAGTGAGTGGGTTCAGAAATCGCTGACCACGTGAAGGATGCAGTAAGTGGGTTCAGAAATCGCTAACCACTTGAATAATTCAGTGAGTGGGTTCAGAAATCGGCAAGCCGAATGTGGATGACTAGTGGAAAAATTCGGTCAGTGGTGTAAGAAAACGGATGTTAATTTTGGCATGCATTACGCGCCATAGATGTCATATAAACCGGATTTCGGTAGGGTAACGTAGGCTATAGGGGATGTAGCCACCGCGCGATGGGAAGTTGCGTGTCACGGGCTTTTGTGTACGGAGTGCGCATGTCATGTGGCAGATCGTCCATGTAGACGACAGGAACACGAAGTGTCTGTGACCGGCTACCAAAAACTATTTCACCAAAACTCTACCATGCTACATACAAAGGGGGAATTAAGTTTAGTCACAATAGTTGGTCGATATCGACTGCCGACCTGCAGTGACGAGCACAGTGACCTGGGAGAACATGTGATTTCCAACGCGTTTTGTGTTGTCCCTGGGGAAAGCAAGCATTAATTTATTAATTTATTTACGCAAGCTTGTTGATCTGCAGCAATCTAGTAACATTAATCATCAGAAAGACTGTCACATCGCGGGGTCAATCAAGCAAGTTTCATCGCTGTTTTGAGCTATTTACCCTTCAGGACATTCGTCGACTTCAGGGAGGTTGTCTTCTGTTCCCTAAATCACGGCTCATTTCTGACACAATTTAAATGTTTGTCTACATCTACCGATAAATCCGATGTTGAAAACATTTCCCGTTCACGCTATGGCTAAAATAAACTTTAAAATTCGTTTCGTTCCCGATGCTATTTCACAATGTTTATCGGTAAAGATAAAATCCGATGTCCAAAACTATTCGTTATTACAACCGAAAAACTAAGTTAAATTGGGTCCGTATCTGACACCATTCATATTGTTTGCAGTTAATCTGAAGTTCAAATTTGATATCGTTCCGACGTTTATTTTAAGGCTAGAAAACTTAAAATCGGGTCCGTTTATAAAACTATTTTACATAGTTTGTCGATACAGATAAAATTTGGAAGTTCAAATTTCATACTGTTCCTATGTTTTTACGACAGAAATAAAAAATATCAATCGGGCGCGTTGTAGGTCATCAATAAAGTCCTACATCATACATTGTACTTTCAGATCATCTCGTAACTGTTCTGTGTGGAGTGACTGACCGTGAACAGTAATTTAAGTAGGTCACTAGAGTTTAAAGATAACGTAATGCGGATGTAGGAGAAAACGTACTAACATCCAGCGATTATTAGGAAATTACCCCTTCGGCCCCCAGCTATGGATGTTGAAAACTTTTCCCGTTCTTACATTTTAATAGCTCAAAACAAGTTACAATTCGGTTCATTCCTGACACTATTTATGATTGTCGGTACAGATAAAATCCCAGGGTTCCGATTTTCAAAACTGTTCCTGTTCAGACGTTTCAAGGACGATCGTGTTAAAATGAAAATTGGATCCGTTACTGACAGAAATGTCATTGCCGTACAATGACCCTACAGTAGTAAAATCCGATGTTCAAACTGTTCACGTTCCGATGTTAGTACAACCGAAAACCGTGGTTAAATTGGGTCCGTATCTGACACCATTCACATTGTAGGTAATCTGAAGTTCAAATTTGATATCGTTCCGACACTTCTTTTACGGCCGAAAAACTTAAAATCGGGTCCGTTCATAAAACTATTTTACATAGTTTGTCGATAGAGATACAATTTGAAGTTCACATTTCTTACTGTGCCTATGTTTTTACAGCCAGAAAACATAAAATCCGGCGCGTTTGTAGGTTGATAAAATTCTACTTTCAAACATCTCGGCACTGTTCTATGTGCAGTGACTGACCCTGATATGAGTACGTCAATAGAGAGTTGAAAGGTCATGCGATGCGGACGTCGGAGGAAACGTAACGATGTATAGCCCTCAGCTATCATGGATTATGGGCATGCGGCAAAACACTGAATTTACGTTGGGTGCGTTACCAGTTTAGCCCAGGCAAACAAAGACGACACACGGGGAATGTTAACAATCTTATCGACGATATTTCCGATGTGCGTTGGTTGTCTACACATGGTTAGAAACCTTGGTCAATCTACGTAACTAGCCCTGCGTACGATGCTGTGTGTTCCACTACAGCTAATCGCCCCGCTCACCACAGCCTTGCAAAGACCCATACGTAGGGTCGGTGACTTCAAATCCATTTTGGGACGACGTAAAAAGCCAAATTACTGCCGAAATTCAGCGTTCTTGGGCCCAAGTCGTATCCCTGCCTACCTCAGCTACTCGATCGCTTCCAAAAATGCCAGTCTTTTATTCACTTCTCGTAAATAACCGTCGATGTCGGCAACTCTCTCGCTAGCCCTGAGTACGATGCTGTGTGGTAGGAACACACAGCATCGTACGCAGGGCTATCTACGTAACGTGACGATGAGGTTGGAAACAGGGCCCATGAAAATAATCGGTTGTTTCCAGTGTTGCGTTTTCTTGACTTGCCTCGTTTCCTCCATCATTATGATGAGAGGCTTTTTGTAAGGAAAGGGGGTCTAAAGAGTGAATTTCTCGGCAATTTATATCACGCAATATACCGTTTCAGAAACAAATAACCTCACACACAGCCTATACTGTCTACATGCTACAGTCGGCGTCATGGAACGAAAATCTGTTACCCGTCCAATAGAACTAAACGAGGTTGATTTTCTTGAAAAGTCTGAAGTTTATTTGAAAAAATATTCAATGTTACTATTGTTAGAAATACAATAAAACATGACAATGAACATTGCATGGCATGCACTATAGACAAAACAAAATAATTAGTCTATGTTACGTAGGCCTGTATGAAAAGTTCCTATTTTTTAGTCCTGCGTACGATGCTGTGTGTTCCGCTACAGCTAATCGCCCCGCTCACCGAGGGGTGAGTGGGGCGATTAGCTGTAGCGGAACACACAGCATCGTACGCAGGGCTAGTATTTTTTAAGTTCTACATCGGCCAATCAAGACACTTTGCAATACAACAACGGCACTGGCGTTTCAAACCTGCGCTATTCAACACACGGCCATACCGTCATTTGATCGGGGACGTGCAAGGTGGTTCTGAGAAATTCTCGTCTACGATGATGAACCGTAGGTGGCGCTCACACTTACTGTTCACAAGCAACGCACTGTGTTGAAGTACACGCAATGTCGTGTTTGCTCGAAGTACACGTTCATTGTTCGCGTGAAGATTATAACCCACCCGCGGTACATAATGTCCGATAACGATGTTTACCTGAATTAATTACGATAAAATACCGTCGAAATACTGCGTGAAGTGGTCAACTTACATCTGTCCGGTACAAGTTCCTAGATTCTCAGTATATATTATATATATATATATATATATATATATATATATATATATATATATATATATATATATATAATATATATATATATATTATATAAATATAAGATATAACATGCGATATGGGATGTGGCAAATGTTGAAAGTCCGATTGTTGATTATGTGTGGGCTATTGGAACTGTTCGAGGTATTTCATAACACTAGTGTGTGTATAAACACGGTCCTCCTGTTCTGTCTATCAGAGGAACGGTGGCATCAAAATCGCAGTTGAAATTCCCACTGTTGTATCTCTTAGATGATTATGAAGTGTCATGTTATTTCTGAATCTACTTCTAAAGGCAGGAGGAATATACCATATACGTATTGTTCTTTGACATAGCTAAATAACTTAGTACTATTGTTGAAAATTGAATCAATTTTTTTTAAATTTTTTATTAACGACATCAATGCACATATCACAATTAATGGACTTTAAAAATTGTAGCCTTTATTTTGTGCTTCGACGTGCTTCAGTAGCACATGTATCAGTAAAGCTTTGTTCTCAGTCTCTGGTTACCACAGAGGGGTGTGAAGTATCCATATTGTCAATTTTTGGTCTCCATTGAAATATTTATCAATCAAATACGTTTTCTGTTGGACAAATTTGATACTAGGGTGTAGCCTCAAACAACTGATCCAAGTTCGTTTCCAAGTTCAGCATTTTATCACTTTCTACAGGTGTTATATTTTAAGTAGATTACAACCCCGTCGCAGCTAACCCGTTGTGAAATGTAATGGTCCATATTCTTGTCCACATTTACAGGTGGAACCCAACTGCAAGGGTTTACTTCAACGAGAAGAAAAACATCAGCAACAAGTCATGATTTAACACTCTTTCAAGGAACTCAAATCTTCGTGACTGTTGTTACAAGTAATATGACAGGATTTGAATCTGTTATGTATTCCGATCCTATTGTGGTTGACTTAACTGCTCCAACTTTGTGTTGTGCAAAGGTAATACTTTCCTATCGACGTTCACCTTTGTGTTTACCCACTGAAAGTTTATGAGTGACAGCATCATTTGGTCTGCTGAAAGTAAATTGTACATAAATTATGTGTATTTTATCACTTCTAATATATATCCCGGATGTTGGCAACATCCATTATATTTGTGATTGCAATAACGACTGCAATGTTCTTTGAGCTGGCGATGTAAGTAGGTCAGGTGAAAATTCATGCAAAATTCTGTTAAAGTGACAATAAGCTGTATCGTTTGGCTATTTTTCTGTCAGAACTTTCGTTTTGTGGTTTCCCTACTACACTTTCTGTATTGAATCCCCAAATTATAATTTAAAGCCAATTACTTAGTATATCAACACAACATATATGAGTATCATCTACATTGTTATTGTTGAAAATTGTATTCAAGTCCGGACTAGAATTAATTTGTAAACAATAAACAATAATCACTACACACATACAAGCTGTGTTGACAAAAAGAATACTCGACATTTCAGCATGACAAACGGATTAGGGTCAGACACGGTAGTTGATATACAGAAGCAGAATTTCCAGTGTGCGAAATTAGCGTCGGTCCGACGGTCCGAGACCGACAGATTTCTCGTCGGGCCGAAACTTTTTAGCAACATATCGGTCCTTATGACCGACTGAAATTTGGAATAAATAATGAAAATTTCTCCGTCAAGACCTGTAACAGATGCAGATGATGACTGACTCTGAATCATGTGATTCAGACTTGAATGTCATGCATCTATCAATGTTTCCCACCATGGGAGTGGGAATGCGTGGCAACAGGGGATATTGATCTCACTCTGTGTCCTGGTAGTGGGGAATTCAATCTCTATGGTACGCCAGACCGGGGGGTGGGGGGGTTGGGGGTTGGGTTGACAATGTCGCAACATAGTAATTTTTGTCTCGCGACTTTTTACATTTACGAAGAGTATAATCCCTCATAGCACGGTGCAGCTGATTACAATCAGATCAGTATGAATTATGTCCGTGCATGCAGATTCTAGCAATGGAATGAATTGATGTTGGTGCAAGAATGCGATACAATATTATAATAATACTTGTCCAATGAGTGTAACCCTGGTAATGTTAGCATTACTGATCGTGGTTTTCAGCAGAATCGAGTGTCTGTCAAACTTTTCAGAGTCATTTTAATAACTTTACGCTTTCAAAGGGCGATGAGACCCAACAATCGCTCAGGCAAAACTTTTCGATCAAAAAATATGCATTCATTTCCGCGAGTGGCGACGTGTGCCATTCATGTTGTCTGCAATTTCTATAATCGAGAAAAAGTTATGATACTTGTTCTTTTAATTAAAAGTATAACTTCATCTGTTTCTTCATGAATGCAACAGAGGCCACATTTAAGCATATTTATTTTTGAAAAATTTTGAAAGTAATCCATACGTCATATCAAAATACATACCAGGTATTTTCTCCCTTATGTTTTACATAACAATAAAAAAGAACAATGTTTGCATAAAAATTATTCATACACTCCCCTTACTCATGACTGTTTTCAGGGTACTAAGCTATTCACTCACTCTTCTACCACTCGCGTTGGCTAATTTCAGAAGTGATTTTCACATGCCCAGGAGTAGTGTACAATAACACACAGCAATTTAGAGAACGCCATCCCAATAGAAAGTCATGAGAGACAAACTTTCTCGCTTTCATCAGCCACAGGTAGCCAGTGCATGAGCCTGTATTCGCCGGCCACTGGGTGTTTGACATAATTTTATAGTCCTAGAGTGGGGGATTTGAGAGGGCTAGAAAAAAATTTCAAATTCTCCTCGGCCTGTCAGTCCCATAGTCCCCCCTCCGTGGTGGAAAACATTGATAAATGTGTGCGAATGACAGTGAGGAAGATGAGGGCTGTGATCTTTTTTAGATTCCAGATTCATTCACTTACACTATTCTGCAATGTATGTGAACAATAGTCCTTTTCAGAGAATGCTTACTGACTATATTGATAAAAGGACATGAAAAATTAAATATTACAACATTCGAAAGCATAATATTGGAGGAGAAAATGACTTTTAATTGTCGTTAACAACTTCATGTATTGAGGACCGGCAGTTTTCTGTAATGACCTGAAGCTTTGGCTTGGTGCAGGTCCTTATGACCTGAAGCTATTATCTCTTAATTTCGCACACTGAGCAGAATACTGAAAAACTTGCCACAAGTTACAACTTATGTCCCTTTAAAGTGACAATAGATGTCGACCTTTCATAATCTCTTCTATAACTTTCTTATACTATTCCGTGAAGTACGTTTAAAGATAGTATTAGCGGTGCAAACACAATTCTATCTGTCATGATAATTCTGTTTACAAATAAATTCTAGAGTCCAGTCGTCAACAATACTTACATACAGATAGCCTTGACAAATTCAATGCCGGGCATTCGACATGACTTGACGAGTAGTGCAAGCAACATATCTTTCACAGAAAAAACACTTGAAATACGTTATAGTGCACAGCCACTTAAGCCTTGGTTATGAAAATTCAAGCATGTAGGGATGCCTGGGTGCCATGTTGTTTGTCTCTCACAGGCCCCTTCCTTGGCTACGCAGGTATGCGCCCTCAATGGTCTTTCTAACAAGCCACGCTCTCCGGAGCCAGCGGAACTTGGATCAACACTGATATCCCTTGTTACTGTTGTTATCTCGTAGGGCACATGTCTGTCTGTTAGCATGGTACAATGGCAGGCAAAATGGAAAAATATGGGTTGAGTTGCTCTGACCGATCAAAAATTCAAAAAAGTCGAAAAAAAGTTTTATTTTGCAGTTATAAAAGTAAACGATGTATGACAAACCTTGTACTGTGTCAGTATTGAATATGAAAGGAACTTATCTCATTCTCAATGTGGATACTGAAAAATATCATCATTTGAATATATTGATGAACCTTATGGGGTGACATAGAATGTACCAAGTATAATTGCTGCAGTGCAACTTTACTCTATTTTCATCCAAAGAGTATCACTAATACTGCTCTAGAGTTGTTTAACAGAATCACTAAATTCCTGTTTTACAAAGCAGACGATACCACCGCTTTACACTTCAACCCTCTGACATTCTACTACCTTATGAGCTGCTAACGAGTTATTTTGTCAGGGCTATAAGTCCCTACGTTGGTGATCGGCCGAACGAATCAATTAAGGGGATTAGGGAGGGCAATTAACAGATATGGACTGTTTTCTTTGAAATACTATACAGAGATAGCTAGGGTAAAGTAATAGGCACACACTAGACACAGGTAAGGCTTGTATAATGAAAAAAGTTAACTTGAATACTAGTATATGACATTTATTGATCATGTTCATAACTTCTAGACGAATATTGTTCGCGATGCCCTGTCTTTTAAGTATGCATTGCATATCTAAAGTAATAATCACTCTTTGGGGACGAGTTCTTCAGAAAAGTGCACAAGTAAAATTTTTGAAACCTAAGTCAAAACAAATCAGACAAATGGAGTCTTTTTGTCTGTTTGTTTGGTATATATGTTATCGATGACTCAAAATTGACGTAGACGATGTTTACTTTTAAGACACATGTGCCCTATAAACGAGGGACAAGGCAATGGTGGTATTCACTGTGTAGGAGGACACTGAAGAGGTAACACACAAGTTCATCCTTACAAGTTATCATCATAAGTATCTCTGCAATCCAAGCGATGCACTTACAATCAAAAAATGATAAGACCTGAGGAGGATTTTTTAGGATTTCCATGCGTCACTGGCGAAAATCTAGGCCTGAAATGGCTGTTGGCTTTCTGAAACTCGCTGTCAATCAAACACAGTGTAAACTTGACGGTCAATCAGTCGCGTGTATATCTAGTCCTCGTCGTGTTGTCATTGCACATTGCAAACAACACGTGAATCGCCTTATATGGCAACTGTCCAAATGGCAGATAAAAGGATGATTATACAAATGATTTTGCAACTTGCCATTGCCTAAAAACACCAATAAAATACCTGACCCCTTTCAAAGGAGAACAAAAGACAGAAACACCTCAATCTTCTTAACACCATAGTTAATCTCGATCCGGGCCTTTTCGACCCGGGGTTTAAGTCAGCTATCACGAATCTTAATGCATGATTAATTTGTTTCGTCATGACTGAAATCTATTGTGATACCTTGCTGACCAACCGTAAACCCAGGATCATCAGAGCAACATACAGGCAAATCAATATCAAATCATTATGAAGGCGCGACTTGACACAGTGTTTACATATTGGTCATTTACTTTCTACTATCGAAATTTGACGTCCAATTTCTTTTATACGTAAACAATCTATAGGGCCTATATCGGGTCTAACATCGACACTAGACGATACTAGAATGACTTGCCTTGTGTCGCGGCACGCCGGATCTGCAAATTGCCGGCAGTATACCTCAGCAATTATTTTGGACTTTAATAATTGATACTAGATCATACCAGAATAACTTGCCTCGCGTCTCAACACGCCGATATTTGTCGGCGATTTTTGGACATCGATACTAGAATGACTTGTTACTAATTATAAGAGCAAAATTCTTCAGACAATGCGACTGTGAGTCAGCACAACTTTATCTAGACTTGCTTCAAGTCAATGGGCATATGATAATCAAAACAGAGCAAATTGAAGGTACAAGACTGTCGCATTAGTGGTAGGCTATTACGTAGATTGTTAGGTGAACGCGGTGACACACGGACATGCGACGGTCAGCCAGTTCCTGTTGCCGAGAAAAACCACAGGCGACGGGGCCAGTCTAGTCTTAATCGGAATCTGTGTAGAGCGTTACGCGTACGGAATGCGTAGCCACTCTACGTTGCGTTCTCGCTACGGATGCGATCTTAACCTCAGCAGATCAATAGGTCTAGGCGCCGATACAACTTTCCCTGCATATAATTTCCAGTACATTTTCTTCACCCCAGGACTGCTCGTGTAATGCGTTCTCATTCCTGACACTTGCATCAAGTATTTTGTAAATTTTTATTTAATTCTTTTCTGTGTTCTGTAGTGAGTAGTGCGTTTTTTAAAGAAATTTTAATAATAAGTTCTTATCATTTCGGACTTAAACAGAAATTGTTACTAAGACTGTAGTACCGTAGGAAGGGGGCGTACATCAGTTTATTTTTATCGAAGGCCCTAAAAGGGGAGAAAAGGGGGTCCCGACAGGGGAATTTCCGCTGTATTGAATAGAATCGGTTAATGCTTAATAACTCACGTATTTTATACGTACTGTGGTCCCGGTCGATCGTGACTAGTCTTTGGACTCATACATATGTAACAGTTCCAGGTCCAGGTCGGGATCTTTGGACATTCCGGTTTTATTTCAATAGCGTCTCTTATCTGCCACCCGAGCTCAGCACTTCGGCTGTTGCCGAGAGAATAAAGCTGTTCGCGTCGCTGTCGACCAGCACTTCTTTTACACCGGCCAACTTAAGACGGATCACTCCCTGTGAAACTCTGATGGTTACAAAGCACGATAAGTCTGTCAACGGAGACTGCCCAGAGTCAAGGATCACCGTCCTTCAACAGGCTTTCATTTCTAATTCTATCGATGAGAGGACGCTTGGGTTTGATAATTCTACTCATCGATCACAAGTATGCACAACGAAAAGCGGGCAACTAGATTCTCATCCGGAGCGTTGATTCTGGTGATAGTTCTTATTGTCTACCTTATCATTTATCCTCTGATCATCGCAATAGTCAGTGTTTACTTTCAAAGCGAATTGGACAAACTGAAATTTTATCACATGCAGCTAAAAACTGCCCTCAGTAAAGTTGATGCTAGAGAGCCATCAAGGAGAGATAGATGTATATGCAACACTGGAAACGCAGAAGGCCAAGGTCACGTTGCCGGTAATAACATTGACGATACGATGACTGGTAGCTTGCTGAGTTGTTGCGCGGCAGACCAGGAAACACTGGAATTGGTAATAAACACATTTTATCGTTTGCAGGTTCCGCCTACTACTGCTAAGCCATGACAATTAACACGGGATCGTAAATCTCATTCGTTTTATAAACGTAAGATTGGGTAACTATTTAGAGTATTCACAACCTGAAGAGGAAGAAATGTGATAAAAATGTTCACACGCATGTTTTAACGTCTTCATGATGTAATTTGTTTCTTAATTCTTTTAAATTACCTCAGAGTTACCACCATTAAATTTATAAAATATTCATAATTAATCCAAAGAAAAACTGATATGGATTTAAACCATGCGAACTAGCTTGGCTTTCACACTGCAGTAGAAGTATATCTTATTCTCTGTGTAATAATTGTGTGACTTTACGTACATGAGTCGTAGCTCTATCAAGGGTCTATGGATAGTTTCCCTTCGTAAAACACTTAATAAGCAATGGATACGCTCTTTTCGTCCAATCAGCTCATTGAAGAAGTTTACGCAGAGGAAAGGAAACGAAATAGGCACAGGATATTGCGAGGTAAATTTGATTTTTAAATCAGTCTGAGGAATGTCTATCAATGAATACGGAAATGCCGACATAGTTATTTTTCAAGATGTTTTTGTTTGTTTTCGACAGCTTTATACTACAATGCATGTCGCGTCGACAAACAAGGACAGTTGACTTTAGACTTTTAAGTACTCATGAGTGGTTATGAACTCACAGTAGAGCTACAGTAACCGGGACTTTTGACAATTTTTTAGCATTTTGGTTCCTTGTATTGACTACCAGTTCTTTGTTCCTTGTCTCGATTGCTATACGTGATATTTCCTTTTTCCTTGTATCGACTAATATTTCTTCGTCGACTTCCTACAACATTTTGAAATGTCTAGGCTAATATTTACGTTGTCAACACTTCGTGCTAGTATGTAACGTTATTGTTATTGTTGACACTTGGATTCAAGTCATGACCTGAATTCCATTATCAACTCTACAAATCCGCACACACATATACAGTCAATATTGACCAGTTCACTACAGGGTATTTACAACATATTTTGGAAGTACGCCAAAAAACTGAGGGCGACATACAAAAAAAACACTCAAAAATTGTCAACAGTTACAATAACTGGACCTTTCAAAAATTTCTGGCTGTCGAGAATTAAATTATTGAGCAATATAAACTCACAAGAAAGAGAGAAACAAACAATCCAATGAATACAATTTTAATACCACCCTGAGTTTCAATGTTTGATTTGCTCGCATTCTTTGTTATACTTCACGCAATGATTTAAGGCACTTTTTAGTGACATAGTTTTCCCTCTACCGAAAATGTATATGCCAATCGTTGTTAGTCAGTAGGAAAATGAATATAAATTCTCTTAGAAAACAAACATGTCACTTGTCAACTTAATATTGTTATGCAAAAATTAAATTACAGAACGGCATCACTTAAGTCTTGGTCAGATTGAGAGATACGTGGAGTCTCTCTTGAAACGAAACAGAGCGCCGACACAAAAATCTTCAGATGTCGGCTGGCGTAGTGCAACCATCCCTTTTGCTACTCACGTGACCGGAACTACGGCATGTTTCAATTCTAGTGAGTAAATTGTTATTTTCCATTTACTTCTCACTTTGTTGTGACCAGTGATCCATTCTCCTGCATTTGTTTCTGTTTTGAACATCCTTCTTTTACTCCCAACGTCAGGATGACAGGTTTGTTTACCCGATCAACTTTACTACACGACCTAAATTTGTGTCTGATGTTACAGTTGACAATTTAGTTAAAATCTTTACTAGTGACGTCAACAATAACGAAGTATATTGTACAAAATGCCTTGTGTTTGCAATGTTGAAATTTTGTTTTTCAACAACACTAGGCAAGAATGAGAAAATCCCACCAATATGCAGATCCTGGTATTGTAAAACATATTGTTAATATTTAATTAAGAACGATTAGTCGGATTTAAACAGGTTGAACATCCGCTCTTGTCGGTTTGAAAACTGTACCGGGCTAATGATTGCTCGTGATCCTCTTATCTTAATGATTCTGCCGCGCAACGATAAGAATAGTAGAGAAGGTCCTTGTCGCGATTGTGGTATTCGTAGGTCCGTGTGGTGACAGGTGTTTATCCATTGTAAACCACGACTGCGATCGTTATAAAAGGTATCTCCGGTTTCGACCACTCGGCTCTGTTTATCTGTGATTAGCAATTGACAATTGGCTCGTTGACCTATTTCACGGATGATTATGACCCGACCTCTTTTTACAACCAGAGTGTAAAAGGATAGCCTCAACAACATTCATGAAATATGACCCGACTGATATAGTATATTGATTCAGTCACATCGAAAGAACACGCTTTTAAACTTGATTTTGCCTAGCATCCTTGTGAAGCCGAGGTTACCCTATAAGTACATGCCATAAATAGGTCAGAATTTTACGCGACGCCAAGCTCCTATTATAAACAGAGAGAGAGAGAGAGAGAGAGAGAGAGAGAGAGAGAGAGAGAGAGAGAGAGAGAGAGAGAGAGAGAGAGAGAGAGAGAGAGAGAGAGAGAGTGTGTGTGTGTGTGTGTTTGATTGTGTGGGGATGGAGAAAACTACTTGTGAGTAGCTAACAAAGTGATACCTATGATAAATTGTCTACCATGAAATCCATTTCATTTACAGGTGAACCAATCGATGGAATGTTAAAAGTCGGCAGGTGGAGTTCAATGAATGGATATTCTTTCAATGAAAACATCTCTATCGATGGATATCACATGGTTGTTCCCAAGGATGGAACCTATAATGTCTATTCACAGGTGCGTAATCCAAACTTTACGTCTTTGACGAAGGCACTAGACCCACAATTAGTACTCAAAAATACTTGGGATTTCTATTTATGGAGGCCTCTAAGAGGAACTATTATCAAAGGGGTTGGACTCCAACGATTGTTCAAGCGCGCAATATCTTACATTAATCCTTTGGGGTCTTTAATGTTGCTTCCGTAGAATTGTTACTCTTGAACAAGGACATTTGTTAAACGCCTTCAAGAATGTCATATTTTGACCGTATTTTTGTTTCACTCTTTTTAGTTTAAGGTTTTCAGTTTCATTACCATGCAATAGATTCCATGAAAATGGAATAACACTGTATTCATACCATTTCGTCGGCTTTATCTCTGGTTTAATTGCAGGCTGTCTTTGAATACCAAGGAACGGAAGATGACACAGATTTCTACGAATACCTCCATTACACAGTGTTAAGTAAGTCGAGTTTCCACGATACTGGGCAATTAATTTACATCTTCCTTTAATAAATTAACACATTCAGCTCTCTTAATTTTGTAGAATATCAGACTTCTCCGCGAGCAGTATAAATGAGATAAAAAGTATACTTTATGAATTCTAAAACATTCGACAATCTCCATATTTTTACTTTCAGACAGCACTATCTACTCGTTCAAAAACATTGACTTAATGAAAAGTGTGGATATCGGAGAGAACGTTGGGACTCGCGTCACCAGTTTCCATTCTGGACTGTTCAAACTTAAAGAGGGAGACAAGATCTACATGAAAGTGTATCTACCTAGCAGTGAAGTTTCTTTGGATTGCCTACAGGAATCAACTTTCATGGGAATGTATCTCGTCAGTCCTGAAATATACGTTTGAAAAGACGAAAATTTGAAAAGAAGAAGATGGCGTTTTGTATTAGCTCCATTATTTTACTCCAGTATAGCATCGGCTTATGTTTGCTCTCGAACAATCCTTTGTCGAATTGATAACCAAGTATGTTCATCTTTCATAAAGGCTTTTTGTACAAGAATCCAGGAATGTCCAATAAAGTTGTCCAACCAATTTTATATTACGGTGATTTTCCCTGTTTTACTCCCTCAAGTAGATTGAACTCGAAGCTGTTTGCCCAGAACTTTATTAGGCTGTCCTTCGCTAATTAAAAAAATAAAATAAATTACCAGCTTGCTGATTGGCTAAGAAAAAATATCCGCCCGTTCACCAAGAAACTTCATGTGAACGCTTTTTCTTGGCTGACCCCTGATAATTGCAGAGATCAACAGGTACACAGACAGAAGACATAGCAATTGATTGCAGTCCATTCGATAGAATATAAAAAATAAATTACAGAGCAAACAAAGAAAACACACCAAGAAATGATTGTTGAGAGGAGACGTTTCAAATTGACTATCAGGCATGCCTGTTCAAAGTTGTTGCAAAGTACATGTACAACAGAAGACATTGCACTGTTTCAAAAATTCACTAAGAATTTGTTCTTATCATTAGCGCCGTATATATTCTAATTCGTTGGTTCAGTCGAGGGCAAGAAACTACTGCATCCCCAATTTATCGATGATTTGATTGAGTCATTATTTATTTACATCTGAATACTTGTTTTACGGAAAAGTCTGATAGGTTCGCTGTTAGCATTATGGTCAGAGGCCGAAACTATGTTAAAGGTTACTTTCAATAAATGTTGGACCGTTAAAGCCCAGTTTATCTTGGAATAAGCCCATTCAGTAAGAAGCCCCCGACATGTGTTGGTTAAGAAATAAATATAAGTATGCAAACACCCCGTAGTCATGTACATGTCCTTACTACAGAAAGCGGTTTCCCATTTCTTTGTTACCGCAATGATTGAATTGAACAGAAGCTGTACGCTCAGATTGTGATTTAATCGTACTTTCTATATACACAGAAAGAGAACTTGATTAAAAGTGAAGGGTTTGAGTTGGCAACTGGTATATATACAAAGAGAAGACGTATGTAAGGATGTCGCCGGACAGAAACTAATGAAAGTTTGCATTAAAAATTCATTGTGAAAAACTGGACAATCCGAGTTTGCTAAGCGACTAGCATTTCAATATATAGTTAAAGTCTATGTCACAACGTTTCGTTTTATTTTTATCAGCGCAAAATCTCTATCAAGCTGCATATTAAAACTCTAGTCACTTAGCAAGCTCGGGTTGTCCACTTTTTTACAGTGACTTTTTAATGCCAACTTTAATAAGTTTATGTCGGGTGACATCCTTACAAAGAGATAAAACAATTGCATCGATTTAAACGATTAATGACATTGAAACCATAAAAGATTGTCTGTTATGGTTTCAACATCATTATTCGCTATGCATATACATGTATGTTGTTATAGTCAAAGTCAAGATTGCCGGTTAGTAACCAACCGTTATTTTTATTTGGCTAACTTGAAATCAATGAAATTGTTTTATCACATTGTTCAGAATATTCTTCGAAAGAGAATGTTCCACCAGTCCTACATTTTTTATAGAAACTCAAGACCTGCCCGTAACATGTAAAAGATATGAATAACAAATCAGAACAGGACAACGTTATTATCAGTGTTTTAGACTAGGTTTCACGTCTTACTATCAGTGTGATTGTAAAACATCTCATCTCGCCTCACTATCCTTTTTTCGACGACATTCCCAGATTATTCGTTCCGTGTATCAATGTTCGTGATAGCTCCAAGCCAGCCAAGTATACCAGTACACCAAGCATTTGGCTTGTCAAATCAGATAAGCTAGCTATGTTCGAGGTACATTATTACTATTAAAAACTGAGGTAGAGCCGGAGAGAACTCCAATTGTTTATTTGAAAAATGCCTCTAACAGATAAATAACTGCATCGACAAGTCTATTACACGTTGCGGGGAGTATACAATGACACTACATGATAATCGTGTACTTAGTCACCAATGTATAGCGCCGGAAAAACCTGAGACTGCATCGTGTGTCTAACGTAGCATCACAGAAATGTAATGATACGATAAACTGAGACTAATTAACAGAAATTGATATTTAAACACACGTATCCACACGCATCATACGAAGAATGATTTTTCTGTTGCCTGTTACATAGATGACGACTGCACAGCTGGTATAACCTGAGTATTTCAATCTGACAGGACAGTAATAGCGTTAATCGTCCAAGGCATGACATCATGGAATTACTCGACATTACTGGTCCATTGTTAGAAACAGCACGTGTTTAAAATTATGATTCCGACACATGTACTTCAGTAATTCTACGGAATTATTTGAAATGAAACAAACATTTAACGAAGGAAGGACGTATCGTGAAAGTTTCACCTTTCAATATTTCTCATGATATTCATTTATATGGTACTACTTTCTTCTTACGGACTATATCAGTGGAAGCTTTTCATCAAAACATCGACTTGCTAGGTGGGACGTTTTGTCTTACGAATACCCTGATACGCCCCCACACGGCCGAGTACTGGCCTCTGCTTTCTTGAGAGGGACAACATTTCCAGACACTAATTCATCAGCTCACTTTACACTTCGTAGGAGCATGAAACAGCTTTATCACGTATCTTTTACATGTTAATCTAAAGTTAAACAAGAATTTCGGCATTGTTGGAAAACTCCGCATGACAGTGAAATAGCTAATCTCCACAAAGTTTCCACCGACATTGAAAAACACATTGGGAGCTAAAACTGATTTCTTGCCAATCTCTCGAATCTGAAGCTCAAGCTAGGCAACTCAAAATCGGGTATTACTTTCTTGACCATCTATATTCGTGTGTAAGCAAAGCACTCTGCATGATAGTGAACTAAGTCATCTATACAAAGGATCCACGAATTTTGGAAAAGTTCAGATCGGGCACAAGAACAAACTTGTTAAACTCCCGTGCTGACTTAATGGAAAAATCTAGCGACATATTTATATAATGATTGCAATTTCAAAGGAAGACAAAAGACAGGACGAACGCCTCCTAATCTTCTTAACACCTCAGTTAATCCCGGGTCTTTTCGAGCCTGGGTTTAACAAACAATTTTATGTTTCTTGGATTCACACTCGGTCACTCACGGTCATTGACCTTACAATTACACCATAGTAAAAGAGAGTTAGGCATTCAAGGCTTAGATGGTTTTGGTCCTGATTAATTTCCGGAAAATGCCTGACACTTTCGTATCTATCTGAATGTAAAACTCTTAGTTTTTTGACTGGATTAAATCGTACCTGTGGAGGCTTTTCATCCAAAAATGATTGATCAATTATATGCTTGAATATGAGCTGAACCCGCTAAGCAAGTCGATAAATTTAAATTTTGAGAGAGAAAACGGGGGGAATTCAGCCATTTTGGGACTTTGTGTCCGCTCCGGCGGATGTTTTTTCTTTCTTTGGAGTACCCCAAACGCCCTCACACGGCCGAGTACTCGCTTCTGCTTCCTTGAGAGGGACACCATTTTCTGACACTAACTCCTCACCTCATTTTACATATCCGTAGGAGCATGGAGCGGCTTTTATCTTTCACATGTCAATCTCAAGTTAAACAAGAATTTCTGTATGTTGTAAACTCAAACTCAGGTACAACTTTCCTTGAGGACTATGGATAACCAAAGTACTCGCATGACAGTAAACTAACTTATCTCCACAAAATTTCCACTGCTATTGAATAATATTACAAAAACCTAAGTCCTA
The DNA here is from genome assembly GCF_041260155.1 of Ptychodera flava. NCBI lineage: Eukaryota > Metazoa > Hemichordata > Enteropneusta > Ptychoderidae > Ptychodera > Ptychodera flava. Next base: position 54,385,756 of record NC_091928.1, on the reverse strand, counting down.
GTGTGAATCGTCGCTAAATACTTCTATAGAAGTAAATATTCACCTTACGTTCAGAAATATAAACTTTTCTATGTTTGCCAATTACAGTGTTAAATGTTATTGAATGAGAATAGTTAACGTTCCTCTTGATCAAAGAATTTACCTCACCGAAATGACGTTATATCAGCTGATTTACATATCTGACAGGCAATCATTGATGTCAAAATTGTTTGGTAACAATATAATAGTAATGACAATGATATAATTGTTCCCGGCGCCGGGGTAACTGTCTGTATATCAACAATTTCCTGGACACGTCACGGTTTTAAAGATTTTATAAGCAAAGCTCTGTCGCTTTTAATCACGCATTTTATGAAGGAATTTTGTACAGCTAATATTTATTTACCGACATTGTATCAACTTGAGGTTTCGTTGTGAGTAACGGGTACTTTTGCATCACAGTTCTGTCAAGTTCCGTCAGCACCAAAGTTTCATATCTAATTCGAAAAAACAATTTTCGTCCAATAAAGTTCTTTTTCCGTTATTAAAGTGAACACGATTCAATTGATTAGGGTGTGTTTGAGCTTTGGGAGTATTTCTTCATTACAGAGTCGTGACGTCATGGCGTGGGAATAGGGAGGAGTCAGAACAAGCAAAAATTTATCTTTTCCATCCTTCTTTGATATACTGTACTTTTGTGCAGATACCTATAGCGTAACTTTACAGCTTGTTGTTGTGTACAAAAGTGCTACAGGCATTTTTGTTATGTTCGTTCGTTTTGAATGAATATTCATGACAATGAACCCCATGATTGAGTAGAAAACCTGATTCATGATCGTAAACACTGTTGACTAATGCAAGCTACATCAATCAATATGTTGATAATATCAATAAATTTGAATTATGAACTAACTTAAAGCGTTAATATTTACACAATGGCAGAGTTGAAGATCTCTGATTAAATAGTTTGTTTTCGTATTTTGTTTTGGTGTAATTTACTAAATTTACTTCCTCGTAGTTTCCTTACTTGAACAAATTATGGTTTCTCATGTGTGGATGCATTTTCAATATCGATATCCTTTTTTGAAATAAATTTGGGTTCAAAGGGGAATTTTACTGTCGTGGGTGGAAGGGGTTACTGTTTGTTATTATTGAATCATAAAGCCAACAAGCCATCATCAACAAGAAACACAATCAAGATCTCGCATCTCCTCACGATTTGAAGTTCTAATACCCCCCCCCCCCCCGGAGGATATTAGATATTAGCAAAAAGTTCGTGGAACTGTTCTATTACGGGAGCGTTTCTTACAAATGACTGTTACGCGGTACTCGGCACTATAACTGTATAAGCTGGATTGAATTATTGGCTGGTTGCCAAAAGTACGCCAATATAGCTCGCGATACTCTTTGGCTCACGCAGTCTAGCTATATACCGTCCAGCGTTTCATTACTTTGCACCCCGTGAAACAAGGACGGTAGCGCACCTGAGTTGTCTGTAGTCAAGCATCTGCTCAACTATTTTTATTTCTATCGATGAGAGGACGCTTGGGTTTGATAATTCTGCCCATCGACCACAAGTATGCACAACGAAAAGAGGGCAACTAGATTCTCATCCGGAGCGTTAATTCTGGTGATAGTTCTTATCATCATCCTGCTTGTCTATCCCTTCATCATCGCAATAGTCAGTGTTTACTTTCAAAGCGAACTGGACAAACTGAAACCTTCTCTTGAGCATCTTAAGACTGAACTAAGCAAGGCGAAAACGAGGACAGACTGCATCTGTGACTCCGATTCTGAAAATGAAGGTGGCCAAGGTCATGTTCCTGATAATGACTTTGACGAAGCGACAGCGGGTCGAAATTTACTGAGTTGCTGCACCGCACATCAGGAAACGCTCAAAGCGGTAAATAAAAACTTTTTATCGTGACGTCAATAAGTACACTCCATTTTGTAGCGATAGTTCCGCCTCCCCCTCCTAACGGAGTGATGTCATACATAGCAACGGGCTGGGGTTTCCATATCGTTAACCGAGCTTTCTGTACTTGTAATTTGTTTCAAAAGTACATGCTGGGTTGACAACATTGAAGATACAATGTATTGCAGACACAGAAAAATACATAAATGCATTATTTTCTATATTCTACGCTTAGTAAAACCATCTTTCCCTTTTGCATCAACCTGAACACAAAATTGAAAAGTTGTCAAATTGAAACTTAGTTTACGAAACACATTTCATTCCCTGAAGACGCTCAGATGCGTTTTATCTCATATCGCCTCGACAATATATGTAAGTTTGCCTATACCAAGGCCATACACGTATTTCGTTGCTTTTATGCGGTAAAAAGCAAATTTGTCTTCACGAATCGACAGAGCAATATTTACAGTATTCTTTCGGTTTGCTGTCTGTGTGGGATCATTTCAAGCTCATGGAGAAATAAAGTTTTTACCGTCTTTTTTGTCAAAACTTTATTTCTCCATATAGTTAAAAAAGCGACAGCGGCCTTTTAAAATTTCAAATATCGGAATTCCTGCCAATTTTCTCTGTTATCAAAATTTGCGTAGCCCCCAATTTGTATTCTTAAATATTAGGGAGAATGGTTAAAAGTTTCCTTGGGGATATTAAAAGGTGAGCAAAAGTTTATATCTTTCAGTTTCCTGTCGCGTATTAGCTTAAAAGTTTAAACCTAATAAAAGACTAGATCGATCAGCTTTCTGAGCATTAAACCAGTTTTCTGCACTACTGTACTACATACAATAGTACTCTTCTTTTTCGTCCATTCAGCTTATTGAAGAAATTTTCAACGAAGAGAGAAAGCGAAATCGGGACAAAATACGAGGTAAGCTGGAATTTTTTATTTCAAGTTGACAAGTTACATTTAGTAGATGTATAATATACCAGGCAATTTAACAATCATTATTTTTTCCATACAATATAACTAAGTTTAAAACTTACTACTTTTCCGGGTTCATGTTTTAAAAGAGCATCTTTAATACCATTCACACTCATATTCTTGGCCAACAAAGGATACAAGGAAAACCCCCCTGATAAATCAGACACCTTTCCGGGTTGAAAAGTACACAAACAAGCCCACCGGACACTGTTTATTTCGCCAAAAATACAAAGGGGCAACCAGTTAAGATATACTGTTCCTAACATTCTTGGGATACTCGCATTGAAGAGATATCTGATATGCCGTTTGACTGGGTCCCATTTTCACTTAATTTTGTATACAGGGTCCTGTACTAGGGGAGCAACTTTGGTTCAAATTAATATAGATGTGGATCGGACTGGGGCTGATTAGGCGAAATTGATCAGGTTTTCGCATTATGTTCGTTGATTTTTCAGCTAGAAGAGATTCGAAATTAACGAAATAAAAAGCTGGTTCGTTTTTCTTCAAAGTTTAACTTAAAGACGTTGAACACCTTGTTCTAGAGGTATCACTATATAAGCTTAGTCTGGGAGGGGTGATAGTTTGTCAATAGCTAGTTTCCGTTTTGTAGAAATTGTATTGACTCTACAAATCTGAAAAAACTTGAATTTGTATCACAAATACCTTACAAAACGACTTCTTTTGCGATATTGTCTCATTGAATCAAAGGGAGAAATCACGTGACTCTGGGTCAAGTTGAGAGATTGGTGGAGTCTATCCTAAGACGAAACAGAACACAGATAACAGTATCTTCGGGATTTGGAAATGCCATTCCGGTTGCAACCCACGTGACTGGATCTTATGACTGCTTCGATTCAAGTAAGTTTGAACTTACGGTTTGTATTGTATTCAGTAAAATAAAGTTGGCAACAAACACTTGCCAAAAATCAAAATAAACACAAAATAAACACGGAAAAGTAATTACAAAAATGATAGTCGATTTCTTAGATACAAAGCAGTCTATATCTTAAAGATATTTGTTTCCAATGGCAACAGAATCAAACTAATATTCAGAAAGAAAATTTTCATCAAATTGTATTGTTTGCAATAATCCTGTAAAAACAAAGTGTCTGATTAAATTGTAGTAATCACTGTATGTTCTCAGTACTGAAGGGATGTTTTTCTAATAAAATAATGAAGACTTTTTTCAAATTATTGCGTCAAAATTTCTGGATTGATCGACCTGATTCTTCTTGGAAAGGAAAAAATTTCTCACTGTTACCTGAAGTGAAAGAAATGTTATAAGCCAGACGCGAGTATCTGAAGTGTAAAGCATTTTTGAACGTTTCAAGTCAACACAACTCAACTGGTGCCAGTTTTGGAAATCTCTATATAGTGTGTTAACACGACACATATTAGTTGTTTGCTTGGATAGGGAAACGAAAGATCTGCTTTTTGACTTTGAAAGTTGGATCAAAAATGAAAAAATGATTTTGCAAAACAGTTTCATCTCGCAAGTGAAAAATGTTTCGATGGTGTCACGATTAACGGACGATATACTATTTTAGGGCCTGAAAATATGCCGACTTGACAAAGAGTTAGGGAAATGTTTCGTGTAGATACCCACGTGTACATTTGCAAGAAAGCACTCGTAGCCACCGTCCATCGGAGATGGTCCGTCATCGGGTCATGAAACAGTCGTTGATAGTTATCTAAGAACTGACGGTTCTTATGAAATAGTAGTACAGGTCACATGATACAGAGATAACGCACACGATTCGATTCAGATATCGGTCTCTCATGCTGCAGTGCAGCTGCCACGGTGGCCGATTACATCGAAGTCAAACAAAGCAAGTTACCTGGAACAAATTGAGTCGAATACAGTACGCGGAAATAAGAGTTTAAATGAAAACATATTTTCTTTCTTTCAGTTTAGTAAAATCACCATGTAAGGTTTTCACGAGGTCTAGAGAATTGTAAACTATGAAAAAGCGTTACAAGTTATGAGCAACAAAGCTGTCATATCAATATAAATTCAATGGTCCAGTGCATTAGGGCCGTAACTTAAATTTATACGATTTTGGCGATGAGAGGGATAAAAGTATGAAACGTCAGCAATTTTTGACTTTCAGAAGTGAAGATTTTAAAATTGGTCAAAGGTCGACCTAATTTCTCGGTCAAAGTTAACTATGGACTGGAGCTGAAACTCCGTAGAATTCGATAAAACGAAACAGTTTTTATCTCTTCTGTCGTCCCTGTAAACGTTATCTTAGGCTATGAACAGAGAGAGAGAGAGAGAGAGAGAGAGAGAGAGAGAGAGAGAGAGAGAGAGAGAGAGAGAGAGATGATTCTGGTTCAGATACGACAGTATATGTCTATGAAAAAACTCATTACACCTTCCAAGTAGAAAAAATAAGGTATAGTCAGTTTATGTTTAAATTTAACATTTTTTCTTGCGTATTGTTTTGGTAATGTTTGGTTGAAATGTAAATATTAATGAAATGAACATTACACGTTGTAATCTTCCTTAAACTCTCGATGGACTGGAATTAACACAGCCAGTGACGAACACACAGTGGCTGGACGTTCAATAATGACACAAGCAATGGCCATACACGCTATAAATGATCCCGGGCGCGCTCACATGAGCATATGCATGACAAAAACCGCCGTTTTTCCTTTTGTCGTTGCAGATGAACCAATGGATGCAATGCTTAAAGTCGGCAGGTGGAGTTCTGAAAATGGGATCTCTTTCAGTGAAAACATTGATGGCGATGACTATCACATGATTGTTCCAAAGTCAGGAATCTACAATGTCTACTCACAGGTGCGTAAACAAGGTTGAAAAAACGGGGTTCAATAGCTAGGTGTTTCACATTTCAAAATTATCCCGTGTACTCGTGTGTGTTTCTGTTTGTTCGTCGTAACAGAAACACAGGGACGTTGGAGGTTTGACTCACTGACGAGCCATCAGGTCCCGGGCATGTCATTGTTCAACTCTTAAGCTCTAAAAAGCAAGTTTTCAAAATTCATCGGAATTATTAAATTACACCAATTATCTTTAGTCTCTATGAATGTGATTTTGACTGTCCCGTGAGAGAAGACATCGTAAAGGGACGTTTGAAGGAGTGAAATATCTTTTCGATGCACTCTCTTCAAACTGTAATGTTTGCAAATGATGCAATTGCGTAACATATTCATTCACTTCATTTGATAAATTCTTGTCTGGTTGTATTACAGGTGGGTTTCCAAGTCCCAGGAAACGAAGATGACACAGATTTGAAGGAATATCTCCATTACACGGTGTTAAGTATGTCAACTTCTGTTCGACTGTCCTTTGATCACGCATAATGTCGGGGGCTCCTTTAGGCTGATTTTCTTCCTGTTGACGTATATCAAAAATAGGTTGTATCCAAAACGGAATTTCAAAAGTGTGGCTTTTCAAAGAAAAATTCTTTATTGAAATGAAATGCAAATTATAATATCAGGCCGACAATTAATATTTATTTATTTATCTAGCTATCTATTATTTATGTATTTCATTGTCGTTTATTTAAGCAATTATTCGAATGTTCAATCGAAATGTCGCCTCGACCTCGTTCTGCATATAAAGAACAAACAAACAAACAAATCGACAAAATACAAAAAATACATCGTGGTACACGTAATACAAAATCCATCCATGCATTTCTAGATGAGTATAGAAACACAACATTTTGGGAAATGATTGAATCAAACAAAGGGCCGCCTTCCATTTAATTTCGTGATATTCTTTTCACAGTCAGCACAGACTATTCATCTAAAAATATTAACCTGATGAAAAGTGTTCGTATCCATGATGGCACCTACGGGTCTCTGAGTAGTTTCCACTCCGGACTGTTCAAACTTAAAGAGGGAGACAAGATCTACATGAAAGTGTATCTACCGAGCAGTGAGGCTCAGTTAGACTGCCGACAGGAATCGACCTTCATGGGAATGTATCTTATCAGTGATGAACGGCGTGTGTGAGAATCAGGTTGGGTTTCGGTTTAGGCCTAACGCTGGCCAAGTCACCGTATCATAAACACAATTTAGGATTACAGTAACAATGGATGAGTTCGCTAAAGTCTACTTCAATAAATCAAAATGTGGAAAGTAATCATAAAGAATGACGTCACTGTTGTGGAAGAATACCCTTTTTAAGATAGCAAGATTCATAGTGTATCCCCAAACTAACCTGGTCGGCAGAGACCCATACAAGACTGTATTTACCAGTCTAATACTTTTTAAAAATTGTAAAATCTTCTATTTTCTTATATTTATACAGAGAAAAAAACTATTTTCTATATTGATGCAAAATAATCTTATTTTGATATGAAATTACAAAAGTTTGGTAGTTGCACAATGGTGTCAGTCAATAAAGGAAAATGATTATGTTGTCATTAGTGTATGTTTTATACATTTATCACACACACACACACACACACACACACACACACACACACATATATCTATCTATCTATCTATCTATATATATATATATATAAATATATATATATATATATATATATATATATATATATAGATAGATAGATATATTGGCCTAGGCACATAGACAGACAGACAGATAGATATGTAGATAGATAGATAGATAGATAGATAGATAGATAGATAGATAGATAGATAGATAGATAGATAGATAGATAGATAGATAGATAGATAGATAGATAGATAGATAGATAGATAGATACAAGTATACATACATACATACATACACACATACATACATACATACATACATACATACATATATACATACATACATACATACATACATACATACATACATACATACAATACATACATACATACATACATACATACACACACACATACATACATACATACATACATGCATACATACATACATACATACATACATACATACATATATGTTGTTACATGTCTCGAATTATTGCTATAAATTCATGCATAATACACAGACAATGAAATAAAAAGGGGAAGAAATCTGATGTATGCGAAGGCAACGCAAAATCAAAGGGGCAACTTTGTTATTTACTTTGGCCACCCATTGCACTGTAATCGTGTAATTTCTTCAAGAACGTACCTACTTTGAAAGTCGCTATCACAGTGTCCCAGTTTTTGTCTCTATCGAGTCCCTATGGCACCCTGTCCGTCCTTCAGTCCGACCTTTGACCCAGCATTCACTGAACCATACAGCTTCAGAACAATAGCACGACCCTAATGACACTGTTTAGAACGTGTTTATAGAATCTAGTAATTTTATGAGAAAAGGATAATTTTGACATGTAATATAGCATGATATACAAATTTGTGACTGTATTGAACAGAAAAGTTTAGCATAACATAAGTCTAAGTTATGCAAACAATGCTGGGTATTCAGAACTATTTTCTTTTTGTCAGTTTCCAGTTAAACTTAAACACAATGTAGGGATATTTCAGGGTAATTGCGGGATTTCAATTGAAGTGTTTACAAGTAGCTGACATACAAGAACGTTAGTTCACATCGTTCGTCGCTTCGTAGTTCCATTATTTTTGAAGAAGAAATGGCAGCTTAGTCTGCTAATCGTTCAAGTTCACGTATTGTCCTGATAACAGGAAGGGTGATAAGGAGCATTGAACCATAACCCTCGAGGGTCTATGATTGAACTGACCGTTGTATATTTCTGACACGCGGAACTGGTTTTACAATTGTGCTTACCAACAACAAATATGCACGACAAAAAGGACGGCAAACACTTGACGGTAACGCGAGTCGTCACCGTTCTAATCGTAGTCTCTTTATTGTTTACTCTATTATTACCACACTAGTTCGAAATTGAACTACTATTGAGAAACTGAAAACAGAATCGGAACGCTCCGCGCAGCAAGCACCATCAAGGTCCATGTATTATAACTGCAGCGACGATTCCGTAAACTGCTTTAATGGAAACAGTGCTGCAGGTAGTATGACTGGCAATTTGGTAACGAATCAGACTTTGCTGAGTTGTTGTTCGACAGACCAAGAAACTTTAGAAAAGGTAGTATTTTTTTCAGTTTTTCTTCCTTTTCCATTGAGAACAATGTATGTGTACGATCGATACAGGTCAGGCCGCCAAATACTTCGGGACGTACCCTGTTCAATTAAACAGGTTTTGATGGCCTGACGTCACATTGTAGGTCAGTGCGTGCGCAATACTACGAAATCGCGAACAAGCAAAGTTTAAACGAATTTCGCCAACTATTGTTCTATAACGGTAAGAAATGAAAGAATGAAAATCTTCAAAACATCTGCTCTTCGGCGAAACCAAAAACAAATTGTAGTGATCGAGAATCAAAAGTAGGGAATTATTATCAATGTGCCATAATGTGTGGCCTGAAGTTGTTTTTAGCGGAATTTTAAACGGTGGAATCAATTCTTAGTATGATTGTACAATGTAATAGCTGAGGTATGCGACTGCTTCAAATATATAGTTCAGAGAGAGAGAAGAGAGAGAGAGAGAGAGAGAGAGAGAGAGAGAGAGAGAGAGAGAGAGAGAGAGAATGAAAATATGTTCATTGCGTAAAAGGTATTTTCTATTTTTGTAGATAAAAATGTTCCTTAATAAAACATTGCAAGTGTCTTGGATATCTGCAAAACTGTCTTCACTTTCAGAATCACATGATGTAATTTTCAACTTAAAAGCTGGCTGATAAACATAAGAGCCAAAAGGACATTTTTCTAGACATATCAGCAATAACATCCACTTTAAACTGTTAAATGTGCCAGAGGAAACGGAGTTTGAAACTGTTACTACTGTTTTATTTTACACCAATGGATAGTTCTCAGTCCGACTCTACATGTAGAGATATACAATGCAAGATCCGAGGTACATGAATATTCCACATTGATTAAGGGTCATTAGCATAGAATTTTAATACCGAAACAATGCTCATTAATGTAATCTGCATATTTGAATATCATTATACCTCGCATCTTGCACTAATAGTGTAGAGACTTACAGCGCTGAAATGTCTGACTTTTCGAAATGCCTAAATTTTCCGGGCTGGATGCGTAAACAAGTGATCAATAATTGATGTATTACTTTACGATAAGTAGGAAACAGTCACGCCGCCACAAAGCACTGAATGCTTCCAGCTGTTCAAACAAGGAAGAAAGAACAAAAATTCATACCGAAACAGCTCCTGTATTTTTCGTATGCTGATTTTAACAACATTTCGTCGTCACCTGCCGTAGTCGTGCCACTTTCGTCACGATTGTAATGTTCAATAAATTCAAGCAATAAACAGCCAGTAGAACTTAATCCGTTGATCCCGTCCAATTCTACGGATTAGTGAGCTAAAAGATCCAAGGCCGTTGATAATCGTATAAGGGTGTACGGATTAATACGATAGAGAAGTTTGGTGTAGATTTACATCCGAATGGATCAAAAGTCATAGCAATGTTGGCAACGTATTGTCTGTGTCAACGTTTGTACATTTTGAATTTTGTATCGACTTTCCTGTGTACCGTACTTAAATCAAAGGTTATTGACAGCAAACATCACTTTTAAACAAGAAAATCACGCTGTGGAATTATTTTAACCATATCAGAACTTTGATTATATTGTAGCTTTGTCAATTCCAATGAATTTTGTCACGTCACCCCCATATTTTTACTGATAATCTATCAGATCTTTACATCAACGAATTCACCGGCGTTGCACAAAACATAGTTATGCTTCTGTGTAAGTGGCTTTTTTGACAGACGAAATTGAGAGGAAGATGGAGAATTAGACAGAGAGGCGATTTGACAGATAGGCAGAAATGAGTAAGAGTAGATTATTACGGCTAGGAAGGCTAGTCTATATACAGTAGCAGAGAGACAGATAGACCAATCAACAGAAGGAGACATACAAGGATTGAAGAGAACAGTACAAGAAAGAGACAAAAAAGAAAGAGGATACAAAGCGAAAAGAGATAACGATGACGGTGTTAATGAGAGAGAGAGAGAGAGAGAGAGAGAAGAGAGAGAGAGAGAGAGAGAGAGAGAGAGAGAGAGTATAAACATAGATACAAAATGTAAAGAGGCGTTTTCGTTTGAGAGGGTTTTGCCTTAGTAGTCTTCTATGCCTACCTTCATGACCTAGCATACAAGAAATACATTGACTTTGCAACTTTACTCAATATTGGACATGTAAATCGCTATATTTCTGTTGCTGAGTAATATAAGGATGTAACATGGTAACATGGATGAAACCTAAAGTCAATGTTTATAAGCGAACATCTATGCAACGAATCTCGCGTTACAAGCAGCCATACTTAAACTGCACCTTTATAGCTGCCATAGCTGCCATAAAGAGTAAAACTGTTGCCTCCAATCAGACAATTAATAAAGGTGACACATATTTCGAGAAGTCATGCATCGGTATGATGGATTTAAACCGACCTGATTGGGGCTGTACGTTGCATTTTGTATGTCCAGTGCGGGGGGGGGGGGGGGGGTTAACTCCATGGCTAATAGTAGAGGGGGGGACTCCTCACGAAAATGGAAACCCAAACTGTTGTGATACCAGTTTCGAGCAAAAAACCTACCCTTTCTGATACCATACAATATAATTATCTAGGGGTATCAGGGGTACCAACAGTCCAACCGACAGATCGGAAATTTTGATGGTAGATCTGGGATGTAGATACATGGGTTTCCAGTGTTGACAGCATGATTTTTAACAAATGTCAGTTTGTGTTTAAAACCGGACCCTTTCTCATACCAACACCTCGTGAAAAGTATACTCTTTCTGATAACAAACAGTGCAAAAAAACGACCCCCTTCGCGCGGACCTCTCTGTATAGCAATCTATGGGAGTTACCCCCGGCGTCCAATGTATCATTCCCGCTTCATCACCGCTTCATGAAAAGGGCGAAGGCTGACATGTATCGATGCACAGTTTGAAACACTAGCCATTTATTTACACATTTAGATCTTTATCAACAAAGTAGAAAGCACAGCATTCGGAAATGTAGTGAATTTTAACTCAAAACTAAGAGAGTACGATATATGGATTTCAGTCAGAAGATCCAGGTATACATAATTCAATTGAAAAGTTAACACAGGAACGACCAAATAAAATGTGATGGAAGAAGGAACGTTTAGGATAAAATCAAATGTAGATAAGTTTTGTGTAACTTTTTCTCGGGATGTTCGATTGACGATGCTTATTTTAAATCGTGCTTAGAATAAAGTGATATCAGAAGTGGATGGCATTCACCTGACGACTATCGTCAGAGAATGGACTACTATAGCTTATACGCTAGATATTCAGGCACCTCCATAAGGTACTGACTGTGATTTTTAAGTTTACAACAGTTGCTGTTGCTCAAATATCCAAATATTTAAACGATTCGTTAAGTCTTCTGAAACTCAGGATAACACACTAAATTTGTGAAAAAAAGCACACAGCAACCGAAAGTGAAAGAATAACGTAGTATAAAAATATAGTCCAAACTGTCTCAAAATCAAGTCTGTTAAATTGTTAATGTTGCATTGTGTAGTCTAGCTGTTGTGAACACTGTCAGTGAGTTGAGAACTCGAATATCTCTCAGAATAATCGACAAACTTACAATAGCTGCCAGGGAAAATAGAAAAACAAGCTTTCCGCTTGTGGGGACATTGTACTACTAGTGATTTAAACTCGGGTGAGTCTCCTGGTAGAATGCGCCCAGGGGATAGATATTGAGACTCTCAAATTTTTCCCAATTCTTTTCTGATCTTCTACTTGCTGAAGCTCTTGGCGTAAGTGAAGTTTTCAACGACTTACCTTTGTGAGAGTCTAATATTTTATTTTTTCCCAATAGAGATAACACAACGATAGCCGACATTGTTAATTTGAAATATCGGTAAATATCAGGTGATTTGTTTATCAAAAACAAATTTGCATCGTGACCCCCGATTTTTGTTCTCCATTTTGAAAGAGAATGCTTGAAAGTTCGCTCAAACAAAATTTGAGCAAAACTTTAATCTTTCATTTTCGATGCGTGAACTACCTTAAATAGTGTCTTTTTCTTCCTCATGACGGCATATACTATAAATAACTATGATCTTAGCAAAGTGAAAGTGAAAGATTTTCAAGAATATGCACCATGCCGGACAGAACTTTTGCAGAGAGTTACAAAATGAAACATCCGTATCTCCGTCGTGTCAGTAGTATCAGAAAGAGAGAAACGAGCTATACAGTGAAAAATTAGGCCGACCAGCGAGAGAGTAAATACTTGTTAAAAAGCAGAGGATAAAACTGCAACAAGTTAAAAAAAAATACAGTAAAATACTGACCGACCAGCGGGAAATAAAACGAGCTATAATTTGCAGTTTTTCACTTTTATTATGTCATGTTGAATGCAAATATTGAGAACTTGCATTTCCCCTGTAATCTATCATCGACGTTGCATCCCGTTAACTATCCTGTATGACGTCCCTTACTAGACTTGCTCTAAGTCTGTTGTCATATTAGATATCAAAACAGAATAAAGTGAAGGACTAAACCTCAGCAGACTGTCGCACTATAATAGGCTATTGCGTAGCTGGTGAGGTGAAGGCCTTGGCCAGCCAGTAACTCAGCTGCCGAGTAAAGCCAGGCGACTGGGGGGTGGGGGGCAATCCAGGTTCCTTACATGCCGGAAAATGCCGAGAGAGTTTGACCGGTTAAGAAGGACTTGACTATGCAGTTTCTGCGTAGTGAAGCTTCATTACATATTCATGGTGACCCCTGGCCAGCTGTCAATAACTTTGGGGGCTTTTGTCTTTTGGCCTGCTTTGCATATGCGTCGTTGGACACGACCTGCCAATCACCCAGGTAGTCAATTAAACTATTAATTGACTGTTTACCGACCCAATTAACACTATCCAGCAGTATCAGTCATATTTTAATCGCGTGGCCGGTGGGCACAACGTAGGAACGCGTGTATTTCTGTGTGTACGTTTCACTTGTGGTGTTTGTAGTCCTTGTTTCACCTACAGCATTACCTTCAAGGTGACAGGCTTACTATTAATGTTCAGTATCATTGCACCGAGTTCTGCCCATGGTGAAAACCACCTGTTTTGCCTACTAATTACTGCCCGTCGCTGCCCGTCCTGAATGTAGCCTATCTATAGCTACAGTAATCACATAAATCATTTATCAGTTTTGATATATACTCCTAAATTGTAAGTTTGATCAAAATCGAGACCACATTCAAGGGCTATGCAGACTGTCCATGTAAGCACACACAGTGACAAGAAGGCGGCAAACACCTACTCACCAAGCACATCGAATCGGCGAAAAGAAGCATAAAAAGCTAGGCTTATCGCCAAAACAAACGCGCCAAGCGCTAACAAAAACCCATACCAAGCGGCCCTTTTCAGGGCCACCAAATACTCCAAAAAGGGAACTACCAAAAAATACGATAAGATGACATAGAACACACAAACACTTAAAAGAAATAACAAAATCGTACACATAACAAACAACTGAAACACAACATTAAATACAAAATAAACAATCACAGTAACGTAACAGAAAACATGGCCGTGGAAATAAATCAGCTATTTCCAAAGAAAAGCCGACAACAACATGAAATTCAACAACAACCTATCATCGCTCAAACTATGAAACTCCGAAAAATAGTACTAGGCAAAAGCCTTAAATTCATTCGGACACCAACAAAACCAAACAGAATAAAACCACCTCAGGATTTCAACAAATAAAGTCGTATAATGTGACTACTCTACATCGTGAGACACAAACAATCGCAACAACACCAATTCAAAGAAAAGTCAAATTGGACTCCACGAACAACAGAAAAACAAAAACTTGAAAGCTATCTGAAGCTGCTAAACTCGCACTTCTAGAGATACCCTTTCAAACAAGGAAACAAAACATGTCGCGTGCCAAAAGAATCGCGATAAACCAGCTTGCAAACATTGGACAAATTTTGGGAAAATAACCCTTCGACAAGGGTCGGTTTTTCGTTATTGTCAACACAAACGATTACGTACTCGAACGCGAAAGGCAATTACGTAACACTCAGTATTATACACAACAAGCCAGAACAAACAGTAAACAAAGTAAATGTACGAGAACAAGCACATCAACCAGGATACTTGTAAGTATCTTGATCCAATAAACATAAAATCCGTACCCCGCTGTGGTACTTATTGCCTAAAAATTCACAAACCTCCGCAAAAATCTAAAAGACACACCAGTCAAAACAAAATTTACCGAAGTAAAGAAATATAGAAAAAACAAACCGAACCACCAAACGGACTCACAACTTGACCAAAATTAATATACTTGCCTCGCTAATCGGAAAGCAAGACCACTAAAATGCATTAAAATAAATTTTCACAAACACAAACTAAGGAAAGAATCTACACTGCGACTGATGATAAACCACATACGGGTTTCGAAACGCAAGCGTCAAGGGCGACTCTATCAACTTTTGTAACAACATAGGTCCGGCTGCGTCTCGCCATAAGCTTTCCCCACACAAACAAAACATTACCGTACACACTAATCCAAACTTCTCTACAATATCCAAAGCGAAACAAACATTTCTATTAACACACACAATCGGATAAGAATGTAGGAACACATTTTCGAAACGAATCAAACACAAACTCGACACAAAAACATTTAGGATAGTTAGATGGGGAGCCTCTTTCACATTTTTTACATCTCGCTATACTGTCTATGGTTCTAAAAATAAAGTCATCTGCCACTTTTTCTGTATACGCGGTTTGGCAAAACCATAGACCCCCGTTTTTCTCGAGGGTCTATGGCAAAACTCATCTCTTCAATCGAAAGTCGGGCGATTTCATGGTTCTTTGGGGCACTGAAGTGTACGTCGAGCTTAAGGTGGAGGTCTACTCAAAATTAAAAGTATTGTCAATTTCCTGATTTTTGCATATGTTGTGGCCTGATCAATTATATTAACAAAAATAAACAGAAAAAGGTGGGTTCCCGTGCTACTTTTTGAGTTAGGGGTCCTAAAGTACCCCTAACCCATGCTATTTTAAGTGTTAAGGGACCTTTTCTAACATTTTGATACTTTCAGCAAAGAACATGCGCAAATCTTGTCAGGGAATATTGTCATTTTTCTGATTTTTTCATACATTGTGCTCTGATCAGTTATATCAACAAATATAAACAGAAAAAGGGGGGTTCCCATGCTACTTTTTGAGTTAGGGGCTCGTAAGGCACCCTAACCCCATGCTTTTTCAACTACTGACAGGCCTGTTGTTCGTATGTTTTGCTGGTTTCACTAAAGATCTGGCTAAAAACCTATCAGGGAATATTGTCATTTTTCTGAATTTTGAATATATTGTGCTCTGAACAATTATGTCAACAAAAATAAACAGAAAAAGAGGGGTCCCCATGCTACTTTTTGAGTTAGGGGGTCCTATATTACCCCTTACCCATGCTATTTCAACTACAAAGGGGCCTTTTTCTCCCATTTTGATAATTTCAGCAAGGATCATGCTCAAAACCTGTCAGGGAATATTGTCATTTTTCTGATTTTTGAATATATTGTGCTCTGAACAATTATGTCAACAAAAATAAACAGAAAAAGGGGGTCCCCGTGCTATTTTTTGAGTTAGGGGGTCCTATATTACCCCTTAGCAATACCTTTCAACCACAAAGGGGCTTTTTCTCCCATTTTGATAATTTCAGCAAGGATCATGCTCAAAACCTGTCAGGGAATATTGTCATTTTTCTGATTTTTGAATATATTGTGCTCTGAACAATTATGTCAACAAAAATAAACAGAAAAAGGGGGTCCCCGTGCTACTTTTTGAGTTAGGGGGTCCTATATTACCCCTTACCCATGCTTTTTCAACTACAAAGGGGCTTTTTCTCCCATTTTGATAATTTCCAGCAAGGATCATGCTCAAACCTATCAGGGAATATTGTCATTTTCTGATTTTTGAATATATTGTGCTCTGAACAATTATGTCAACAAAATAAACAGAAAAAGGGGGGTCCCCGTGCTACTTTTTGAGTTAGGGGGTCCTATATTACCCCTTACCCATGCTTATTTCAACTACAAAGGGGCTTTTTCTCCCATTTTGATAATTTCAGCAAGGATCATGCTCAAAACCTATCAGGGAATATTGTCATTTTTCTGAATTTTGAATATATTGTGCTCTGAACAATTATGTCAACAAAATAAACAGAAAAAGGGGGGTCCCCGTGCTACTTTTTGAGTTAGGGGGTCCTATATTACCCCTTACCCATGCTTTTTCAACTACAAAGGGGCTTTTTCTCCCATTTTGATAATTTCAGCAAGGATCATGCTCAAAACCTGTCAGGGAATATTGTCATTTTTCTGATTTTTGAATATATTGTGCTCTGAACAATTATGTCAACAAAAATAAACAGAAAAAGGGGGGTCCCCGTGCTACTTTTTGAGTTAGGGGTCTATATTACCCCTTACCCATGCTTTTTCAACTACAAAGGGGCTTTTTCTCCCATTTTGATAATTTCAGCAAGGATCATGCTCAAAACCTATCAGGGAATATTGTCATTTTTCTGATTTTTGAATATATTGTGCTCTGAACAATTATGTCAACAAAATAAACAGAAAAAGGGGGGTCCCCGTGCTACTTTTTGAGTTAGGGGGTCCTATATTACCCCTTACCCATGCTATTTCAACTACAAAGGGGCTTTTTCTCCCATTTTGATAATTTCAGCAAGGATCATGCTCAAAACCTGTCAGGAATATTGTCATTTTTCTGATTTTTGAATATATTGTGCTCTGAACAATTATGTCAACAAAAATAAACAGAAAAAGGGGGGTCCCCGTGCTACTTTTTGAGTTAGGGGGTCCTATATTACCCCTTACCCATGCTTTTTCAACTACAAAGGGGCCTTTTTCTCCCATTTTGATAATTTCAGCAAGGATCATGCTCAAAACCTGTCAGGGAATATTGTCATTTTTCTGATTTTTGAATATATTGTGCTCTGAACAATTATGTCAACAAAAATAAACAGAAAAAGGGGGGTCCCCGTGCTACTTTTTGAGTTAGGGGTCCTATATTACCCCTTACCCATGCTTTTTCAACTACAAAGGGGCTTTTTCTCCTATTTTGATAATTTCAGCAAGGATCATGCTCAAAACCTGTCAGGGAATATTGTCATTTTCTGATTTTTGAATATATTGTGCTCTGAACAATTATGTCAACAAAAATAAACAGAAAAAGGGGGTTCCCGTGCTACTTTTTGAGTTAGGGGGTCCTAAAGTACCCCTAACCCATGCTATTTCAACTACAAAGGGGCTTTTTCTCCCATTTTGATAATTTCAGCAAGGATCATGCTCAAAACCTGTCAGGGAATATTGTCATTTTTCTGATTTTTGAATATATTGTGCTCTGAACAATTACGTCAACAAAAATAAACAGAAAAAGGGGGTCCCCGTGCTACTTTTTGAGTTAGGGGGTCCTAAATTACCCCTAACCCATGCTTTTTCAACTACAAAGGGGCCTATCCCTCCAAATTGGATACTTTCAGCAAAGAACATGCTAAAAACCTGTCAGGGAATATTGTCATTTTTCTGATTTTTGAATATATTGTGCTCTGAAAAATTACGTCAACAAAAATAAACAGAAAAAGGGGGTCCCCGTGCTACTTTTTGAGTTTGGGGGTCCTATATTACCCCTACCCCATGTTTTTTCCCACAGCTGAATAGGGGCCTTTTTCTCCTATTTTAATAATTTCAGCAAGGATCATGCTCAAAACCTGTCAGGGAATATTGTCATTTTTCCTATTTTTGAATATTATATGCTCTGATCAATTATATCAATAAATATCGACAGAAAAAGGGGGGTTCCCATGCTACTTTTAAAGTTTGAGGGTCCCTAAAGTACCCCTACCCATGTTTTTTTTAACCAAAAAGGGTATTTTTCTCACATTTTGACACTTTCAGCAAAGGAACATGCTCAAAACCTGTCATGGAATATTGTCATTTTTCTGATTTTTGAATATATAGTTTCTTTGATCAATTATGTCAACAAAAACAAGAGGGAAAAAAGGGTCTAGCAAAGTACATGCTCAAAAATTATCAGAGAATATTGTCATTTTTCTGATTTTGCTTATGTTGTTGCATTGGTTATATGTCAACAAATATTGAGGAAGTTTCAAGTGTTATTTTTTGAGTTACAGGGTGTCCTTTACACAAGTGTAGAAAAAAGAGCATAAGCAGGGTTTGACTGATTGATAATGTTGCTTTATTGCATACTTCATATATACTTACATCATAGTATGATATCTTCTTATATAATCTATATTATATGATAAATATTTATATCAATATTTTATAAATATTATGCTGTATTTACTTATTTGCTCTGGAGTGATTAAAAGATGGAGAATGAATCACCAAGCCAACTGTGCATACACACTAAAAGTATTTCAAGATACAATAGATTGTTAAGTAAGGCATAGTTAGATGCCATAATACCAAGCATAGTATGTACAATAAATATTCTACAAAATCTTTCAGTATTGTCTCAACAGCTCTGCATGACCTGTAAATGACCTCAAAATGACTGGTTTATATGCAAATAGATATTCCAATGTGTAAAATGATTTGAAGTTATAAGAAAAATTTGTAATTTGAATACCGGAATGACTACGTTAGTGAACAGAGTATTGACATGAGTGACATTTCCAAACCAGCTGAGGATAACATAGGACCAAAGTCTCTGAAGCTACTATAGACATTGGTACAAAATTTAGTATTTCCTGACTGTATGAAATTATCTCACTAAGGTCATCCTAGGGACCTGTTAACCGAATATTTATACCAGCGGTTGACACAGCTCTGGTGTGTTCTGTAGAGAATAACTTTTTGTGACACATGTATGGATGGAGAAGGTTGATATTTTTGATAGCTCATTTCAGGATGGCCTGACAAAAAATGGTAAAATTAGCTGCAAAAATAAAAAATTGAAGATTTCATCATAATTTCAATATATTACATTAAGATAAATATCAAATCAGTAAGTACTGCGGTTCTCAAGATATTTGAGTGGACGGACGCATCACAAACGGACATACATACATACATACATACAGACTGACGCCGGATGGATACCCATCCCAATAGCTTCTATAGACTATAGTCTATAGTATTAAAAATGGGACAGCAATAACTTCTAAGTAAATATCACAGATTGACAGCAAATGACACCCTATAAGCCTGCAAGAGAAAGTAGCTCAGTAGACGAGCAAAATTTCATTTGAGGCTGCTTGCTCAGCCATTCTCGTGTATGGGTGATTTTTAGTGTTTTCATTTTTCGAAGTTTTGCAAAAATATTCAACATGTTTTGTGTTTTGCCTCACAAGGCAAATTCCTAACCATGAGAATGGCAGAAAGTATTTGAATCCTAGTACTATAGCTTTCACTGTTTCAGATCTGGTGCAGATTTGGAAGCAGCAGCCTCAAATGCATGATCACTGCATGCACAACACAAGTTGCGGGTACTGGATAGGTGTCCAGTTCTGCTTCAGGCACTGCACTTGCAACCCAGATTTCAAATAATCCTGAGTCTTTGAAAACTGAAGTAATGAAACACAATCACTTGGAAACATTGAGCACTCTGCTGCGATACATATACAGCAATTTGGCATGTCAGAACTTTTTGAACATGATAATCTTCCAAATTCTAGGGACGTCTACAGTCTTGGCTAGGCTCAGCGGTACTGTGTTTGTATTTGCGTCACTTCCGTATTTGTAAGATCACCAAAGGAGCACTTCAGGTCTTTAGGTGGGTTCTTTCAAATCGCTGTGATTGGGTGAAAAAGTATTTATTCTAGGGTCAACGATACAGTTTTCAACAGTAATGAATTTATTTCACCTATATTTATACTTAAGTTTGCTAATGTAATCGAGATGGATTTGTAATGTCAGGAGAACTTTTACAGTTAAAGTTATCAAATATCTAACACAAGTCAGCATGGAGTTTTCCATAAATTTCAAAGTTATGATGCTAGACATACAGTATTGATTCTGTGAGAGAAAAATTTACAAAATTATTGATAACTTGTTTTGATTTTGTCACCCTTTCTTTTCTATTTTGATTTTTCACTTTCAACAACAATTCAATGCCTCTTCACCTTTCCTGTGGAATGCAAGCTCTAAATGGCCCATAGCAAGGCCACTGCTTGCAATTTTCTTACACATACATTTACTTAAAATATATACCCTTTGAGTACAAGAGTATGTAAGGTTTGCATGTTTAGGCTTGTTGCCTTTGCATGCTCTACAGACTCCCTCACAAACTCCCATGTAAATGTCAACTCATCAAAAGATGGCTGTACCTTTTCAATAAGTTTTTTTAAACATTTCACATCTGCTAAAGCATCATGTGCACTGTAACTTTCTCCTACAAATTTTGAACGAGCTCAACTTGTGAGTACTTTTCATAATCAGGATATGAGGTCTTAAAGACTTTATACCAATCAACAAAGCCAGCAATGTGTGAAGACAATTGATCAACCATATCTGTTGCTACAGTAGCATTATATAAAACTCTAGTACAATCTAATGACTTGATGTTATGTCCAACCAGAATACAAGGTTCTGGTCCAAGAAAGTCACACAATGTCAACAATGCTTGTTTTACATGTACTGCACTGACAGGTTTTCCATTCTGTGTTAGGATTCCATTTTTCATTGCCAGACCGGTCACTCTTGATGCTGGTTCACTTATTGGAATCCTAGGTATCACATACACATTCAGACACCCTTTTGGTCCAACAGCTGAAAGCTGTGTTATGTGTGATGTTCTTGCTGAAAAAGAAAAAAAAACTCATGACAAATGGCAAGATAATTTGTTTATGTTATTTTGGATTACAGTAAATTTCAATGAAAATTTCATTTGCTGAGTCAGACTTTGCCCCGGGAGATGAGTAATAAACTGAAACTGACACTTGAGGCATTGATTGTCTTGTTGGTATGAAAATAATGTCATCTAACTATTGTCTGTAAACCATTGCTGATTTTGATAAGCAAGTCATGATCATTAAAATAATGCTGTCAGAAATTTGAATCATGGGTGAACTTGTTCTGTTTCCAGTAAAAATTTGCTTCAGTTTAATGATTGATCATTGTGTGTACAGTTCAATAGCCTTTGTAGCCTCTAAAGGTATTGCGATGAAGTAGTGAAATGATTGCAATATCAGATTAAACAACACGTATTATCACATTGATAACAACAACACCTACCTGATCCAGTAGTCTCTAGGTCAAAATACACTACAGGTTGATCAGTCAATTCTATTGTTGTGGAACACGTTCTGTAGAGAGGGAAGGTATCTCCTGTATATCTTGGGTTTCTGAATAAAAAAGTAGAAACAGAGTTTTTTTGGCACACCGGGTCTGGCTCTTCATCCGTCTCTTTCTTTCTTGATTATCCAGATAGGACGCACGTGACACACAATACTTCCCTGGAGACATGACAATCCGTTCATTTACCTATGGCAAAGCAATGACAAGTTTACAATGACATCAGTATAAATTTTTGAAATATTTTTGTTGTATTGTTAACTGAATGGGCTGTCTCGACTCCAGTTTGAAATTATTTATGGTCATAAGATACAATTTCTTGTATTTACCAAAATCTCACACAATAGAAGTAATTATATTTCATGTCCAGGGAAAGTGTGAGAATACAACTCCAAAAGCCAACACTCCAGGGTACATTTGTGATAAGAAGAACTACATAAATAGCTTCCTAGAGTGGCTAGACAGATCCAAATTGATGACACCATGAAAGGAAGTAACGGTAGTCTCATTGTCCCTGAAAAATTCTATAAATATGTGCCATGACCATAAGCAATGTGTAGATTGATGCTAACTCGATCCACATCACATGATCACTGGGCTGGTTTGAAACAATGTTTGTAATTCTGGCATAAATATAACACTTGAGTCGCATTATGACCAGTCCAGTGTTACTGTCAGCTTATGGAAAATTAGCGTTTCTGTGCACTGACTATATTATCAAGCCATCTGTTCGCTTTGAGGTAAACGTGAGACTTGGCACTCGCGCGCGTGCATGAAACAAAAAAAGTAAAACATTCGCAATTTGGTATTTACATCCAAAATCGTTTTATTTGGTCCGTGTCTCAGGCCAAGGGAATAACGTTGACAAAATTACAAATGGGGTTGCAACACCAACAAGCAGCCAGCTACCCAGTTTTTCCATGCCCAGACCATGACGAGTCTCGCTGATAGTGTCGGTCATCCGTAACGCCAGGCTGCATTGCTTGCAGCCAGATAAACCATCTGCAAGGATACCAAGATCAACAATTCGCCTACCATCTCTCCTCGTGGCACTGTAGGTTGTTGGCCGCCAAGGATCATAGACTTCATCATATTCACATATGACTACTTCATATGGGTTCCGGAACCGAGTTGCACGAGCAAACATAGCAATGGTCGTCAGCCGTTGTGGCCGCAGTCGACTCGACAAGAGTATCAGATTTTAAATTTTCATGACTAGAGGATTGCCATTTATCCTTGAGGGCCTCACAAACTCTTCTGGCTCTGTTTTGTGTTGCTTTGGTAGTGAATCTACCTGTGACTTTCAGCCGACTGGCACGACCAAACGACACAGTTTCACTGATAGCGCGACGTAGTTTGATGGCTAATGGCGGTATGATACGCAGGGTCAAGTCCATTTACGGTACCTTCTTAAATCGATCACATCGATGCCAATATCATGAAAATTTACAATATTTTATCGTCACATAATTAATTTGATCATTCATAACAAACCATCATCAAGTTAATACGTTTACCTTCATTTATGCGTAACACAGCCTAAATTTAAGATGTCGCAAATAATCTCCTTTTGCGATATTTAGCTCACTCTGTTACGACATAAATATTGCGCAACACCTGCGCAGACGTCGATTTTCGTACATAGTCCCCGTCCTTAAGGAATGTAGTTACATTCGCGATGTTTTATTCGAAAATTATTTATTCCTTCAAGTTCAAATGCATGTAATTCATGCTGTTGGAAATACTGGCCGCTCATAAACAAGACAATAAACTCAATATATGTGCATTTTTACTTATATTGTCAAAGTACCACCGACACCCACAAAAACCAAATGGTTCAGTCCAGGTATTTGCAACTCTGCCATCCGACTGGTCAACAGGAAATCAACCATAGGTGTCTTTTGGCACGCGTATACGCCAGTCACCTAGGCGACGGTAATCTGCACCACTTATCACCATCGGGAAGGTACTCCTCCCCATATACCACTGGTGATCCCACCCTCAAGGCACTGCGTCATTCGACCAAGCATTGTTATTGTAATTTCCTGCATAAAATTAACAGCGAGGTCAACCGGTCAAACTCTCTCGGCATTTTCTCTCATGTACAACAAAGAAGCGATATTTTTCGAACTGCATCAGTGGAATGCCATCCACAATGGATTTTCTTTTCTCCCTAAATTTTGTTATTTCCCATGAATGATTCGTTCTGGCCCTGCAAGAATTAAACGCCGCCCCATTTTATTTTTAACATCGTTTATAATCTTACACCGTTTCGCACAAGATTTTCCATTCTTAAATATTCAAAAGGACAGAACAGAACTGGTTTTGCTTCCACTGCACGGATAGGGATCTTTTCTCTCTGAGAGTTTTAGGTTTATGCCCTCCTGTTGTTGAAACAGTTTTCAAAAGACTTTTAATATTCAAAATCAAATTGTCATATTATAGAATGAATTGTAGAATACGCAAGGTTACGAGATCCTTTTCTGAAGATAGATAAGATTTTTCACGTGAACATATGAAAGACAGACAATGAGTGTGTAGGCGTTCTTTAACATCCAGTCCGTAATATGTTGCTTAATACGATTACCTGCATTTGACTTTCAATGAGATTGAAAGTTTCTAAGATCACACGTTTAAGTGAATTAATTCTCTGATATTGTTTTAATCTTTTGTGTCATAATAAGAATTCTGGAAATATGTTGTTTTAGTTTGGTTGAACGACACATTACCGTAAGCAAATACTTTGGAATCAATGCTGTCATGTCACGCGGGACAAAATGTCGACAACGGTGAGATGGTCCCCTTCTGCTGGGCAACTAAAAAAGCGCACCTTTGTGAACTCTGACGGCTTGACAACTGCTAAAAGTGGACGCTATTTCTGTATATTTCGTGCCTTACTTTCGATTGATATCTCCTTCTAGGTTGACAGCTAGAAAAATTGATCAAACACCGTCGTTCAAGGGCATATGGCTCAAAATTGGCCATTGGGACTCTTCCAATGGGATATCTTTCACCGAATACGTGCCTATAGTAACGAGTATTACATGGTTGTTCTAAAGTCTGGACTCTACCATGTCTACTCACAGGTAAGATACGTACCATTTTGAGTATCCTTCAATTAGCGAATATTTCAATTTAATAAATCGTATTGATCAAGAAAAAATATCAATTTGAACGAAAATTGGGG
The DNA here is from genome assembly GCF_041260155.1 of Ptychodera flava. Lineage (NCBI taxonomy): Eukaryota > Metazoa > Hemichordata > Enteropneusta > Ptychoderidae > Ptychodera > Ptychodera flava. The sequence goes on along the minus strand of NC_091928.1, from coordinate 54,360,421 downwards.
CATGCACAAGCTATGTAAGTTGTTATTATAATTATTTTTCTTTTAAAAATGTATTGCAGAGCTAGCTTTCTTGGTACTAAATCAATCCAAACACACCGTTTAGCCTCAGTTACGGCAGTTCGCGCCTAAAATGAAAGATCAAAGCTTTGCTCAAATTTTCCTTGAGCGAAATTTCAATCATTCTCTTTAAAATTCAAGAACAAAAATCGGTTGCCAACGTGCAAATTTTGCTACGTGAGAAACAAAATACCCAATATTACCAACATTTCAAATTAAAATTGGCCGCAATCCTTGTGTTATCTCTAGGGGAATGTAATTCCTATTTTTTTCAAAATAAGTCTCTGAACTGTACGTACTCCAGGAGCTGCAAAAAAACCACTACAAGTGCTAGATCAGAGAAGAATTGTAAAAGTTCGAAATTCTGAATATCTGCAGTCTACCTCAAAGTCTGTTCCTTATTCTGCTTGCTAAAATAATGTAGAAATACCTAATATTCCACTTGCTGATAAATAACCTGTCCATTTTAACGTCAAACTCTTGAAATTTAGTTTTGACAAGTGCTCATAAGACATCAGCGATATTGTACATTTGCGTTATGTTGTTAATATATTATAAGCTTGATATTTCAACTTACTTTATGGGAAAATAGAAGTGTATTTTATAGAACAAAATCATGAAAAGTAACAAAAGTTTTGCATCCATTGTACCTTTAGATCGAGTTTGCGTGCAATGATTACAGGCTGGCTCTCTGGATAGCAGGATAACAGGCCGTGCCCACAGAGCAGACCTTAACGAATATCTGCATCATACTGTGTTACGTATGTAAATTTCACTAATTTTATTTGTGCAAACGCCGGTTGCCTACATATTTCACTGAGGGAGAGATGCCCCTCTCAGTGACCAATTAAGACCAGACGTGATTTTAAATATATGGCGGTTGGGGTATGATATGACTCGTTAGTATGTCCGTTTCCCTTCGTCAGAATTTCTTTTGAAAAAGGAATAAATACAGAAGACGGGTCAGTGTACTATGTAACTGTGTTTCAATTTATGGGCTAGATTTTAGAAGTTATCACAGAAAAGAGGCTTGTACATCAGAGCCTGGAGAAATATCTAAGTACATGCCAAACGATGTTTTGGATCAGATATGACATCACCATCCATTCTGCCATCCATTATTATCAAACGCGCTCGGTTTCTCGACAGGATTGTTATATTCCGAAATCTGCTTTGAATATTGGACAACGGAGTTTTCATTATCGTGCAACTAAATTATGGAATTCACTGCCAAATGATATTAGATTAGCTTCGACTATTGGAAATTTCAAGGTGCTTCTGAAAGAATATATAACAAAGAACATTCCGCTGTAATCTTATTTATTTATTTTTGCCAGTTTTGTGACTTGTTAATTATCGAGCCCCGGTGAAAATTACTCATTTGAATAACTCGGACGCTCATTAAAAGTGTAAATATAAATATAAAAAAAATAAAAGACAAGATCTACATATAGGTGTATCTGCCGAGCCATGAAGTTCAGTTAGACTGCTCTCAGGAGTCAACCTATATGGGAATGTATCTTGTCAGTGATGACCCGAGTGTGTACAAATAATATTTTAATATGTTTGTATTATTGATACATAATGTCACAATCCAAGTAGAGGAACGTTTACTGGTTGGAGAATTGGAATAAATGACTTTAGAACTTATTTTAGACCAACAGAAGTTTCTTTTCTGCTAGAGGCAGAATGGATGGTGATGTCATATCTGATCCAAAACATCGTTTGGCAGGTTTACATCTGTGAATGAGAATGACAAGAGAAAGGGAATTATTTTGTCGGAAAGATTACTGTATTGTTCTGTGAAACAATTGCCGATTTCAAGTTCTTATTGATAAGGCATGTAACAATTGCTGTTCTTGTTCAGGAAATCACTGAATAAATAAGCGGTTTAAAACATTAAATTTCAAAAATGTCCTAGCCGTCTCATTGATTCTATATTTAACTTATTACCATGTCGACTATAAAATGCATGTGCACAGGTTTTAGTGAAGAGAATAGAAAGAAATTAATTTCAGGGTTAATTTAAGATCGAGAATATCTCAGCACTGTGTGAACTATGGCCTTTGACCCCTTGATGACCAATTACGCCGTATTGTTTTTTCTTGGTTCATCATCACAAGGAAAATGCGAGAAAATAGCGAGAAATGGACTCTTGCTCGCTTTTTGCTAGAATGCTGCGAGATTTTAGTTTTTTCCTAACACTCGATGGGCAAGAATTAATTGAATACTTTCTTTGCCATAAATCTACGAGAAACAAAATTATCGCAATCAAACAGCTAGAATCAACACTATTTGAACTAATTTGGGATAACTGGATTTTCATATTTTGCAAATTTCTCAAAAATGTTAGGTGCCGTATAGCTGAATGTTGCAATATCGCAAATTACTCATAAAAACAAGTGTGTACTGTAAAAAGAAATGCAGATGAGATAACATTTGTAAATTAAATCGACATTACTTCACCATCAAATTATCCCGCTCTAGTTCCAATCGTGTTAATTTGTTTTTGTATGGATTTTTTTCCTCGCAGTTTGACTGCGAAATTGACTGATAGAACTTAAAGTTTGTTTATTCGTGGCGAGAAAATACGTTCTCGCCAATGTGTGCCAGAAAAAATGAAATCTTGCAGTATTCTGACAAAAAACGAGAAAGCATCCGTTGCTCGATATTTCCTTGCTTTTTTGGCTAGTGTTACAAATCCCAGCTTAAAATTGTAAAAAATAACATTTCGGTAAATCAGCAACGGACATATTCAGAGAGAAAAGCCCAACACCAGTAACTAATAAGATATAACGGCATGCATACAGTCGATATTTTTCTATGACGTTAAAGTTGGTATAGGTCGTGTATCTATAGGTAACCATTACTTCTACTTTACACATATTCAGCATCTGCACTCTGTCAATCAGTTGAAAACTGACATATCGCCCTTGCATTGGAGTCTCACAACCACACCTGATATGAATTGGATTTCCCCTGGTCATGCTTTCAATTATCATCATTCCACAAATTGCGTTGTCCTCGAAGTTTTCACTATCACCGAAACGGATCTTAGCATTCTTTAACCGGAAAGCTAAAAAACTAAAATTTATGACTGTCAATTTCTATGCATATACCGTGACATTTATTATTCATGTCATTGTTTAAAATGAAGCCCGTCTATAAGACCATGATTACTTATCAGTTTTATATCAATAAAGAAATGTTTGACCGCAACTTCTTGCTGTCATGTATGTCTGAAATATTTCAGGACACTAAAACAATTCAGGGAAGGAGGACAGTTTATCTACACGTAGTTTCACAGAGATGAAATAATATCTGTCCCCAAGGCATATTCTACCAGCTTGAGAACACAACATGCATACATGTGAAGTGCATTGTTCACAAATAGATTTCAGTCGTGACTGAACTTTAATAATGTATTATACACAATTGGAACTAATTTGGGATAATTGGATGGTAAAGCAATGTCTTTTTAATCTGTAAATGTAAGCTCATCTGCTTTTCTTTTTAATTTATACACACTTGTTTTTATAATGAATTGTAATATTGCAACATTGAGCTATATGGCACCTAACATTTTTGAGAAATCTGAAAAATATGAAGATCCAACTTTCCCAAATTAGTTCCTATTGTGTTTTTATAAGAATTGAGTGTTTATTTGTGATGACTGTAATTCCTGATATGTCAACATGGCGAGTAAAATGAAAAATTGCAGTGACACCAAACAAAAAAACTAAAAAAATCAGCAAAAGTTAGGCCTACAGCTACTTACGTTTAACATTTGATGATTTGTTTATGTGAAAATATGTATATTTTTGGACATGCATGGTTGTATACTTTGCCTCTGTGACACAATAGACATGATTAATGCAAAAACAGATTTCTCTACATATGAAATTCATGATTATTTGTGAAGACCTCAACAGTTACTTGTATACGCTACAAGACACCTTAACCTTGATATGAACTATGATTCTGTTACTATACCATTCATCAAATAAATTAAATCTACTTCAGCTATCCAATGAAGCATACACGCAATATCTACTTTTAAGACAGCAATCCTCTCTGTACGTGATGACCTGTTTATACTATTGCAACTTTCTCCCAAATCCACTTTCCACCAAGGTTGGTATTCTTTATCCGTCAAGAAAATGTTCCCCTATATAATTATAGTTTCCATCCACAACATTCTCAGATCCGGAATCGATTTTTTCTGTCTGAACTCTGAACCGTTTGCTTGCCGTGTGCGACGTTGGTGAGACTAGGAGGAAATTCACAAGCTGGAAAGGGGATACAGCTATTAACATTATGGAAACATCAGATAATAGCCTAAGGATTACATGTACCGATCTGTATGCGCTACGTAATATCTATGTTGTGTTTGATTTAAATGGCGAGCACCTCAAACAGAAAATACGTTTAAGAAATATTTTTTCTTATTGATTATTGCCATCATACTAATGAACTACTTGCTGCAATTGAATAGACTTGTTCAAGACATTTTGATTGGTGATGACATTTCATGAGATAGTTGACATATACATTTGAATTAGTCAGTCATTGACGACTCTTTAGAGTACAGGAAACTTTCCTCCACATAATATTCATCGATCAATTGTCTTGACCTCGACAGCGTCAAGGGTACATTCCTTACGCATGCGTACTAAAGTTATAAAGTTTGTAATATTGGCCAAAGGGAAAAAAATTTGCAAATTTATCAATCGCTGTTTCAAAAGAAAAACGGCATAAAGTTGGTAGGTATATCACAGAAAGCCATACTTCCGTATAAATATTTGATCTTATTTAGAGTTTCACCATAAATTGAGTCAAAAGCTACGCTCCGTAAGTCGACGTAAGAATTTGATATTTAAAAAGACCCCTTTTCGTGTATTATCTGTTAATATAATCGAAAGTGAACGTTTTCCGTGAACATTTTAAAATTCACAACCAGAACCGATGTGTGTTAAACTATCCGGATTGTATATAGAAAAGTTATCTCAGCAAATAGTATTTTAACTCATCATTTAGTGAGTTTCACCTATTAAAACTCAGACAACTACCACGGCAGACTAGCAGCATGTAAGTTTTTCAATGCAAGTGAAATGCCATTCTTCATATTTTGCGAGCAGAAGGGAATGCGTCTTTGCACTTACTTTATGTATTGATGAGTTTCATAGTGTAAGATATGTTTTTAATATTTGTCATACGTTTTATGAATGTAATGTTTCTCATCTTATTGATTTACGGTCACAAAAGAACTCACAGTTGTGAGATCATGGATGATTTTCTATATTATGTTACAGGATCACGCTGCAAAAATTGTCATGCACGAACTGTCAATATCAACCAACATTCTACCATCTGAGTAATCAGCGATGTGTACCCCATGTAGCAATCTGATTAAAATCAGATGTAGAGTACGGCGACGTCTCTGTACTTGCGCGGTATTCTCTTGCTGTCGCCTCTCAGAGAATACCGCGCAAGTACAGAGACGTCGCCGTACTCTACATCTGATTTTAATCAGATTGCCCATGTAGATGTATGTTCACACCAGTTTAGTCTCTTGACGAGTGAGTCACGTGTCATTGCTACAGCAACCCTTATAAATACCAAATGTGAGCTAAAATGTTGACTTCCAGCATTTAGTAAATACCATTTCATTCATTTTTCTGAATGGTTGACGTGTGCCAAATGCCAATAGTTACAGAAGAATACTGGCTTTTTAGGAATTCTGTGCAAATTATGAGTATTCCAGCCGTAATGATTAAAATGAATTTGTTCAGAAAAGCAGCTAAGTTCATCTGTTACTCATTCAAGGTATTTTGAAATACAATTTTCCAGTTTTGACTTAAAATCAGAAATCCTGAAAAATGTTGGACTCAATACTTGCATACATCAAGCTTGTGTTGATATAATGAAAAACAACAGGCATTCAGACCGATTTTGTCAATAGAAATACAGATGTAAACAAACAGTAACTTGAAAAGTTATATTTAACTTCCGGTTGAAGACAAAATCTACCTTGCAGTTCATTTCAAACACCTCTATTGCTCATCAGATATATAATCTTTATTTACCAAAGCCAATCACATTTCATCGTTTAAGTTGATAGTATACCGGTATATATATAGTATTTCTGTATGGACAGAATCATGCAAATAACACACTTTGTCAAATTTATAAAATCTTTATTCATTTGTAACATGCAACAGGAGAATTGAATGTCAGCAAGGGTATTAAAATTGTATTATTGAACGCCATACAACATGTCATGTAATTTACATACACAACGTCACTTTGGATGAGGGCAGTGTCTAAATATTACTGAAGTCACTAAGTTAGGTCCATTGCCTAGATCAGAAAAAATATCTTGTAGCAAGTCTGATTCCAATCATAAAGTGAACTGATATTTCAAATTTTGGAACGGGAAAAAAATGTAACAGAAATTGAATCAATTTAAATGTTACTACCGGTATTTGCTTTCAGTGAGGTCAGACTCAACAATTTAGCACAAAATGAATAAGATGGAAATAACTAAATCTGAAATTTAAGACTTGACTACAATGCTAGCAAATTACAATCACCTGTACTTGACATCAAGAACCGGTTTAATTCAGATATGTCTTAACATTAATAAATGGTATCAACCATTAGACAGCCGGTATTATGGGATGTCTTGGAATCTTGAGTAGAAGTAAAATGCTGCAGAATTGTTACATTGACAATTGTATGAAAAATCTAATTAATGAGTTGTTGAAGTAATCAGTGTAGGTAGACATGCAACTGTTTGCAAAATAAATTCTCAAAAAACGCTGCCAAGAGAAGTTAAAAATTAATACTGGCATTGAAATGTCAATGATTATCAGAATAAATGGAACATCCGGCTTTCAACCGTCCTAAGGTCTGTAAACTGGACTTTGGTCTCTGTATCAACCTATACTGGTCTAGTTCCAAATCACCTAGGATCATATGAAGTATCTGTTGATGTCAGTCTAGTTTTAACTGCTTCCCTGTGGATTATTCACAACTTCAGCGTCAGATTTCCATGTATCTGCAAATAAGGATAGACCAGTGAATGAGATTTATACATACTAAGGTATGCGAGACACTTTTACAGAAAATAATTGTGTGGTTAGCTTGTGTTGAAATTTCCACCAACTGGCATTGTTTATCAAAAGGTCAAGCTTAGAGCAAGTATGGCGACTTTATTGCTTTGTTTGTGCAAGAGGTGTTTAAGCAAATATTATGTTCAGATTTCATCATCACCGGCAAGCAATTTCTATGTATCTGCAAATCAGGATAGACCGGTGAATAAGATTCATATACTAAGGTATGTGAGACAGTTTTACATCAAGTAATTGTGTGGATCAGCATATATCTTGTGCTGAATTTTCAACCAAATGCCATTGTTTACCAAAAGGTCAACTTACAGCAAGTATGGTGACTTTTAGTGCCTTGTTTGTTCATGGTCAGTTCTCGAGCAAATGTCCTGCTAAAATATTATCTTTATCATAGAAAGCTACAAACAATAACCGTTATGGTTCTTTTGTTAGCTGACTATACCTTGAAAAAAGCCATATCATACTTAATTGTTATAAATTTAATAGTTCTTATCTGGCAAATACAACTCGGTTTACTGAAGCTTGGATAACTTAATGGCAACTCAAATAATTAAATTCTTAAAGGTAACAAGTGACCTACAGGCTGACATATGCAACTTTTATCATCATTTGTACAAAACTAAATGAGGCCATCCCTATTGACATTAAACCAAATTATACTGTTTCTTGATACCCACTTTGAGAGAAAAAATGAGACAAAATTTTAAAAGTTTATACCTGCTAATTGTTTGAGAATATCTAATAACCACATTGCTAAAGGGTTAAGTATCAAATTTTAAAGCTGTAAAACCAGCAATATTAGAGGAAATAGTTTCTCAGATACAGAGTGAAAACTTTGCTGCAAAATTTTGCGAATGCATTTTTTATCATTTGAACAAAACAGAGAGACAACATACTGTCAACTTCAAAACCAAAGTCAATTCCTATTTGTTGGATGTGTACAGAGATTTTTAAAGAACAAGTAAAATGTGTTCAGTAATTTTCCTAAAACGTAATAAGGGCATTACTCAGAGGCTATGCTTTGAATTTGAATGCTGACAGACAAGCAAATAAGCAGTTTGACAAAAATTGATAACATGTAGCTAAGAAAATCTGCAAATACATTTTCCTTTTCTTTCTTTTGAACAAACCTAAGTGCAGTCATGGAAGATTTTTCGAGCTGCAGATTTTGAGAAAAAGTGCAAAGTTGACAGAGGTCACCAGACAATGATGGATGGCTCCATGTTGCATACAGTGGAGCTACAAATTGTCATTTAGTCATTTCTATAGATATCAAAAAACTAGATAATTCATAAAAATTTAATTTCATATTTCAAGTAGATAGTATACCAGAATATGTATATGTCAGATACCTGCAACTGACAATACAAATACACAGAGTATTCACAGAGAATTCAGTATGAGTTGACTGAGCCCGCAAATGGTCATCATAAATCACCACTTAACAATGGTGTAAATGTTTCAAATTACGCATGGAAATTGTGTTAATATGATGCAAACCAAAGGCACTGTGACATGATTTTTAGCTTCTCTTCTGTTTATAGAGAATGAAGTTATTCTACCGGTAGTTCAATAATGGCGTGAAAGCAACTTCCATCCGTTTAAGTCCTGGCATTCTGATGGGCCATATCATAAACTGGTGGGAGTGTGCATGGTTCGGGTTGATGTACAGGAGAGCGATTTTGAGCTGTGGCAAAAATTAAGTGGGACTTAGCCCCTGTTAGGCCTTTCTTCAAGGGTACTTAGTTGACTGTAACCTACTGTAACAACTGAGCTGACATTGTAGGGTTTTCACTTTGTGTTTGTTCATTCTGTGTGCAATAGGTGTGTTCGGTACAGAGTCATACAATTAAAAATGACTAAAAATTTGAGATGGGGAAATCAAACTTTGGTTTTACGACGGTCATGTTTACAACTCACATCATAGGCGCACGACGAATTTTACTTATCTGAATTTTTAATGTTGAAACATGCATTTTATTAACAAATGTGCAAACGGAAATCGTGCGGCCAGATTTTGAGGCATACAGTGAACAGTGCCCATCAGTGCAGTGCACGGCTGTGGCCGTTTAGCTCTGCTGTTACTTATACACTCGGCGAATTTTAAAACCACTTGTCTGTAATTGAATGGTGAAACATGCATTTTATTAATAACTGTGCAAACAGAAATCATGCGGACAGCTTTTGAGACATACTGTGAGCAGCGCCCAGAACACGGCTGTGGCCGCTCGGCTGTCTTGTACACATTACTCTAAAGGTACGAAAGTATTTGGAAGATAATTTAAATAAAATCTGTAAAACAAAACGTTGTTGGCAACCCTTGGGATTCAAACTTCTCTGTGTTCTGGCACTCAATGTCTCAAAAGCTGCCTGCATGATTTCCGTTCCCACAATATCAATAAAATGCAAGTTTCAACATTAAAATTTTAGACAAGTGATTTTAAAATTCGCCATTTGTATAAAGTTAGTGACGTTAACATTAGAGCTGAGCGGCCACAGCCGTGCACGGGGCACTGTTCACTGTATGTCTCAATAGCTGCCCGCACGATTTCCGTTTGCACAGATTTTAATAAAATGCATGTTTCAACATTAAAATGACAGACAAGTGATTTTAAAAGACATCCTTTCGCCTGTGCTCACATAAGTTTCCCCTTAGAAACTTCGGTGGTGGAAATAACTAACAAACACGGTTTGTGATACCCGCCCTCTAGAGGCAGACCTGTGCAATATTCTAATATGAAGTACCTTTCACATTTGATGCTTGTTGGAAGTGCTGCCTGTGGAAAGCTTGACCGACTCAAAGAACCATTTTAATTGTTAGGAAATGAATAAGAAGATATTCTGAAAATGTCAAATACTGGGAGAAAATACATAAATATTCAAACTAAACAGCTTTACAGACTGGTAAGTCATAATGGGGAAAAACAATGAAAATGTTTATGAAAAATGTTTATGGTTAAAAGAGAAGGGATTTAGCAGTTTTTGAAATATGGACATTTCAACAAATAAAGAAATTATTGACATAATAAAGTCAGGACCAAACAATTATTCAGGGGTGAGGCAGGTTGAAAATGAGGGGTGAGAGACAAAGGCATTCCTATTGCTGCATGTGGATGTAGCCATATACTATTCCATTTACAGCATACTTATTAACAGTGTTGTGTTCAAGTTTCATATTGTACCTGCTGTCATACAAGGATTATATAAGCAGCCAAATCAAATCAGAAAAGCGTCGATGCTCTTAGATTTGCCGAACATCGCTGACTTTTATATTTATGACGTCGGTAATTTTCAATGCATTCACACGCACTACAATTGCGGAAGTTCAGTCCGAGCTAAGACTCAGGTCCACCCTTGACTCTGTCCTAAATTAACACCGACCAAGGGGCGTTGAGAACTGTTCTCACATATTTTTAGATTGGACTCAGGATCAGGGGCGGTGCTGCACCAGCGTAAACGTTGCAGTCAGAACGCTGCTATAGGGAAATGCCTTTCACTGTGGGGTATTTATGACATCGAGAATTATGCTGGATCCAAATGTCTTATAATGTTCTTGTGTGTCTTACATGGAAAAGTTGCAAAAATTGGTCCACCATGAAAAAATCAATCTAAGCTTTGTTTTTTGGATCAAATTTTACAACAAACTGATACCAAACATGACAAAATTATGTTCAAAGCCTTCAAAACTGTCTCACAACATATCCTGGATTTGTATAGGTCATATAAGATCAGAGACTGAAAAAATTACCTAAAATATACAAATTTGGGGGTTCCCAAAAACTTGAGCAGAAGAATTATCTAATTACACCCTTTGAGACTTTCATACCAAATTACAATGCTATCAGACGGGTACTTTTAGAGAAAGAGTTTTCTTGACCAAAATGACAAAATTGTCACAAAATACAAATTTGCATATTTCAGGACAATTTCAAACTTATCCAAGTATTGCCATCCCTGGGCATCTGTATACCAAATATAAAAACTATCTGTCCAGCGGTTTTAAGGAAAAATATTTTTTTAGATCATTTGATCAAAAATGATAAAAATGCCTTGAAAAGGTAATTTGCTAATTTTGTCATAATTTCAACACACTTAGAAGATAACACCCTTGCAAACATCCAACCCCAATTTGAGAGCAGCTTGGGCCGCGGTTTCAGAGAAGAAGAATTTTTACTTAAAATGAGGAAAATACCCCAAAAATTCAGCAAAAATAAAAATTCAAGATATCTTCACGATATACATGAAACTGTATAAGGTCCACCTAAGGTACTTGCATAGTAATTTTCAAAGTAATCAAAACCGCAGTTCTTGAGTCAGTAATTTTTGACCATTTTCACATTTCCTAATCTCATTTGCAAAATTGGGCAATGCAAACTTCATTTGAACAAAATCCAATTTATAGCCCATGGTGGATCCACACACCAAATACCAAGCTAAAAAGTGCAGTGGTTCACAAATTTTTGATGTTGACGGACATACTATACGTACACACACATACATACAGACGCCACCGAATTCAGCTTATACTATCGCCTCAAATTGGTATACCAAATGTGAGCTAAAAATTATAACATGTATTCAAATGCCAAGATCTTCAAACAAATGATACATCAGGTGTTCAACAGTACTAATGTCTGTAAAGTAGATTTTGGTCTCCGTAACAACCTACCGGTACATTGGCGTGGTCCTAAATCACCTGGGGTCATACGTGCAGTATCTCTGCATGTCAGTCCGTTTGTAACTGCTTAACTGTGGAATACTCACAATTGAGCTCAGATTTCCATGTATTGTATTTGCAAATCAGGATAGAGTAGTGAATGAGATTCATAACAACAACACCAACGTATGTGAGAGAGTTTTGCAGGAATTAGTAATTGTGTTGTTAGCTTGTGTTGAATGTTCCACCAAATGGCATTGTTTACCAAAAGGTCAAGTATCAAGCCTGGTGACTTTTATTGACTTGTTTGTGCATGGTTAGAGATCCAGCAAACATTCCGCTAATGTTTCATCTATATCATAAAAAGCTACAGAATAATTACTGTTATGATTCTTTGTTGGCTGATTATACCTTGGTAATGTGAATTCTGATGATGAAAGCTATCTCATCCTTGTTATGGATTTATGGTGGAGCTGCATATTGCCAACACAGTTTTTTCAAAGCAATATTTCTCATCAAAGATAACAAGAAAACCCCCTCATACTATATATTTTCAAAAAGTAGAGACTCTAAAGTTTAGCATGGTAGCAGTAGTTTACTCGAAGGATGAAGTGGGTGTATATTTAGGTTAAAAAACCTCAATTTTGGTATTAATGATAAAAATTAATTTAAGTCAAAAACTTGACGCTATTTCTGAAATGTAATATTTCACTTGAAAGAAAGTACATGAGAAAATAAACGACTATTTTATTTTCCATTATCTATTCTCATTTAAAATTGCAAGAGACGAAAGACTGACACTCAAAAAAATGATAAAAATCATGATTAGCAAAATTAAAATGCCTCTTTATCAAAATAAAAAAATGTATTGCCAAACAAAATAGTCGTTTTTTATATAGCATTTAAAGAACATGATGTGAAAATTTCAGGAAATTTGACCAAACCAGAGAGAAGTTAAGTTCTTTGGAAAATTTGAAATTGGGAGCAAAAAGAAGCCAGGAAATTGGGTGATTTGCATACATTTGCATAAATTAACACTTCTTTATCACGCAACTTATGACTGCTTGACAAGCTAAAAGGTGAACCCAACCAATATTTTAATCTTGGGTTAACAAATTAATTAAAATTGAATGAATATTTGCAAAAAAGTGATTTTTTAGCAAAATACGCTGTGTTGGGTGCAGCACCCTTAATAGTTTTATCTGAGGCAAACACAAACTGATTTACTGAAGCTTGGATACCATAATGACAACTCAAATAATTCAATTCTTAAGGTAACAAGTGACCTATATACTGACATATGCAACTTTCATCATCATTTGTACAAAACTGAATGAGGACACCCATATTGACATGAAACAAAATTGATTGCTTCTGAATAAGTTTCAGAGAAAAAAGAGACAAAATTTTAAAGTTTATATATGCAATTGTTGAAGAATATTTAACAATCCCATTGCTTAACAGTAAAACGTGTCTGTATGCAAATGTTAAAGTAATTTTCCTAAAACTTGATAAAGGCGTTACTAAAAAAGGTTATGCTTTGAATTCGAAAGCTGACAGACAAGCAATATTAGAGAAAAAGGAAGTTTTACATAAATTGAGAAAGTGTAGCTCAGAAACTCTGTAATTTACACATTTCCTGATCTTTTGGACAAATCTAAGTGCAGTCATGGAAGATTTCCAAGCAGCAATTTTAGAGGACAGTGCAAAGTTGACAGAGGACACCAGACAATGATGGATGGCTCCATTTTGCTCACAATGGAGTTTAAAAGTCATCAATCAGTAATTTCTAGATATCCAAATACAGATCATTCATCCAATTAAATGTCATAGTTCAAGTTGAATTATACCAGAATATGTATCAGTCAGATGCCTGCAGCTGATACACACATTATACCCGTATATCCAACTCGTTGACAGTATGAGTTTACTTTTCTGGCCCACAAATACCAATGGGTGACCTCTTTCATAAATCAACATAGTACGTACAATGGTGATTAATGTTTGAAATCAACACAACATGGATACTGATAATGAATGGAGATTTACTTGAAGTAAACATCTGCAGCCATTTTTGAAACTACCAAAATCATTGATACTGATATTATGGGAGTGATGATTTATTTCCAGCAACAGTAGCTATCGATCTGTAGTACAATTTTAGTTTGAAATTATGTTTGAAACAGCTTTAAGTTAACAATGGTACTTTGTTGCATACTGAGGGTATAGGTCAGAGAGTATATTAAAAAGTGAGGGACATGAGTAGATCTCAGATATATGAAATGCAGATATTGGTGGAATGATGTTTACATTGGATATTCTGTAAACAAGAGGATTAGAAGGTTACAGACGAGGTGCTTGGACATAGGACACCTATAACCATCAAATTATCCAGCTGTACGGTATAGTGAGCTATGTACAGTGCCTTACTTGGTATGTTGCGAGCCCCTTTGTTATCTTGATAGCAATATTGTGTTTGTTATTTGTTTCAATTAAGTGTAGACACTTTGCACATATATGGAGGTTATGTATAACCATAAAACATATCTTGGTATTACAAAATCAGTATAGTGGCAGCTGCTTGTATCCTGTTAGCAAGGAGGATGATCATACAGAAACAAATTAATTGATTTTATTATGTGGCACTAATTGCAATTGAGTGGCAATATAGTCCTGGCATTATACCGGTAGTTTACTAATAATCATGACAAACCTAAGGGTAATCCCTATTAGCAGAGCTGAATCTAGAACAAAGCCTTTGTGTCAGTGACACACAATGTACACAAAGTTTCTCAAGTAGGTCTGAATGGCATCAAGAGAAAGCTTGAGGATTTGGAAATTGTGCTGTTTTTACACTGTGAGGAAATATATTTATTAAACTTTTTTAAGCTACAAACTTAAGTCAAAAACAAACGATTTGTTATCACAACTCCAGTTGACAATGATACAATGTCATGTCTAACGGCAAAGATATTAACAGTTTGATGTATGGAGTTACAAATGTAGGTGATTCCCTTCTGTGATTTTGTAGTGTTAGCCTTTATTTTGGTGATTGCCTTTCCCTTTGTACAGTAATGATATGTCACAATCAAATACTAAATGAAGCACATTGGTGACAGATAGAGATTTGGCTGCAGTCAAGAATAAGTACAACTGCCATGACAGTACAGTACCAGGTCCATAAATTATCGTTACTATAGGAAGTTAGATGTTCATGCAAGCATATAATGGTGTTCTGTTTTCATACTTGCCTAACAGAGTGAAATTGCATTTATACACCGTGGTCAGATACAGGACAGCAAGCATTGCTTTAACAAACAGAGTAATATCATCAAGATTGCTAAGAAACAAAATTGAAGCTTTCACACAAACCCTGCAATCATAGACCCCACCTAAAAGGGGGTCATTTGACTGTGAAAAAGTATTGTGTGTCTGGTACTCTGAAAAACTGAATAATCTTAAGAACAAAACAAATCAATAAGTGGAAAAAGTAAAACAAATGTTGACTGATAAACAATAATTGGTTCTTCTGTGGTTTTTTTGACACATTTTACTGATGCATTTTAGAGTACTGCCCTGAAAAATTGTAAAGACCCATAATTGTTATGGAGGGGCCTAATTGTGCCCTTCCTTTAAATTCTGGATTCACACTGCTATGAGAATGCCAATATAAGCACCAGCAGTATACTACTACTTTTTAACATTTTGAAAGGTTTTTCTAAAGGAAATCTTAAAATATTATGTTTTGCAAGAAAGCCCACAAGGCAAAATTTTGGACTACACAATAATATGATATGTCTACTATTGACCAATATTCGACATTGGAAATGAAAATCATTATGTAGAGAAAGGTTAAGTTGGTTTCAAACAAAAGAGAGTCATCTTATTTTATTAGTAATTAAATTTCAATATCTCTACCAGTACACAACAAAAACTCTTCATTTGGATTCTGAAATTTGATATCAAAAGCTCTTTCTACCTTGCCAGCTTTTATTTGGTGTAAATACCGGTAACACAGGTGAGGTTTGTATAGTCAATGTTTGACCAGTCTCAACTTAGTAGAAAGAAAGCAACCCAATACCATTCCTCAAAATCCAAAGATTTTGAAAATTACTGCCTTGTTTTCTCTTTGACAGGTCACTTTGTACAAATGAGCATTGTAAAGTCTTTCATATTCATGCAACAACAATTTTAATCAGTGAAGAAAATCCTCTGAAACCTAAATACTTTGACATTGACTAGCTATATACCGGTACATGTATAGATGTTTTATATGTATATGGTAAATTGAAATACCTGTCTTATGTGCAACAGACAAAGGTAAATATGGATGCACTGCTTGTATTGCCATCATGGAACAAACATCCACAAGGTTCAACAACCTGGCAGCTGATCAGTGATTTCTGTGAAAACACACTGAAGAAGAAGGCAACTGAGTTGTCAGCTATTTACTGCACTGTCCTTGATGTTGAACTTAGTGAGGAAATAAGGGAAGATGCTGCAAGATGTGGAGTTACTCTGATTCCAGCAACAAGACCAAAATGGTCTAAACCTGCTGAAGATCCACCAGGATTAAACTGGCTTCTAAATCATGTCAACTACTATCCAGAACTGGGAGAACTGAAAATATTGGACATGTGATTTCATTGTCAGCAAAAGCAAACAGTGCTGCATCTGCTGTACATGAACATCACTTCTCTCAAGCCAAACGACACCAACTGCCTTTTAAACCTTCAGCATTGTTTGTCGCAAATTTCTGGGATAAAGATGAGCTAGGTCTCACAGCATTTCACAGATCTCTTGTCCAAGATTTCTGCAAAAGAAAGGCAAAAAGTGGAGAAGCTCTGAGAGCCTACTCTACTGTACTTGATGTGAATATCAGTGATGACCAGAAGAAAGATGCAGAGAGTCTTGGTGTTACCCTGATTCCAGCACAAATAAAGGAACTAGCTGATCCAGAAGATGAACTTCCTGCATTGAAGAGGCTGGCACATTATCAAATATACTACCCAGACCTGAAACAATTGGAGAATGTCCAATATGTAATTGGGTATGCTCCAAAGACAGGACTTGCAGCAGCTGATATCAGAGCAAAACTGTTTCCTGGTGCAAAGTTAGTTCTCATCAATCATGCCTGTCCAGAAGATAACTGTCTGCAAACTATTAAGAGTTTGCAGAACTTTGAAGAAAAGATGCTTTGTATGGCAAGTAAAGCAGACCTGATATTTTCCATCGGACCTAAGATCCACCAGTACTTTCAGAATGCATACAGGGCTGAATTCAATGGTAAATACTTGTCCGAGATTCCACATGAAGAAATTCTCCCAAGACCTGTCAGCTGTCAGTTGGGGAAGGATCCTAAAGAAGGGGAAATTCAACAACACCACATACTGATATGTGGTCAGATTGATACACAGGAAGCCCTAGAAAGATGTGATGTCATGGCAGCTTCAATTGGTGCAGTGTCAAATCAGTGGAAGGCAACACACACAAACCCTCCAATGTGGAAGATACAGGGTGTCTCTCAACAAGCAGACAAGACTGTTGAAAAGTTCATATCTGAAAAGATGAAGTGTCCTCATATCAAGCCCACACTTCATCCAGGACATTCAGTGAAAGCTCTGCTCAGATCTCTACAACAGTCTCACCTCTGTCTGCCTGCACCATGGTACATTGATTACAGCTTTTATGGATTAGAAGCAATGGTATCTGGTTTACCAACAGCTGTCGATGAAAATTCTCATCTGGCTCACTTCATCATGAAATACTTTGAAGATCACGCTGATTACTCTATTGTAAAAAGTCCTGAGCAGAATCTGTCAGAGACAATACTTAAACATCTACAAAACACACGCATGGCATTTAAGAAAGCAAAGCAGCTGAAAACAGACTTGCAGAACAGTGAAGTCATATCAACAAGTCATGCCGAATTTGCAACCCTTTTAACTACACCCGTCCAGCGACAAAGTGGAGATAATAGCGAAGATCAAGGAGTGGAGAAAGATGAGAAAGGTATTAATCTAGTTTGAATTTCTACAAGACTCATTTTTTAAAAGGCCATTTAAACAATCATAAATTTAGAAACAAAGTTAACATTAAAATTAATTCCTTCTTGTTGAATAGTATAAAATTCATGTTTAATTGCATCATTAGAAAGTTTTCAAATGAATATTTTAAGAACTTAGATTAGGACCTGAAATGTGCGATTAAGGAAAAGTAATGTGGCATTGCTTATAAAGTGTGCAAACTTAAATAGTAAAGTTTAAACACAACCATTTACAATTCCCCTTCTGGTGAATGTAAAACAGACAATGAGATCAATCATGGACTGTAACAGCAAAAACTGTAGTAAATTTCAGAAACACTACCAATAATTGGGTGAATTATGGAAATGCAACAAATGAAATATTAGTACGAGTGACTTTGTCCATTGTTCACAATTCAATATTTTGACTTCTGAAAAATTCCTAAGTCAAAGAGATGGATTAATTGGGTATACATATCATCAAATTTTGCAACAAAAGATTTCATTATCATTATTTAGATGTCAATACTTTGCACAAAACTGAATATTGGCAAAGGTAATCCCTTAGTGTAATTTTACCGTATGTTCTGTGTATTTTCAAATTTTATTCCAACAGTTTGTTCTAGGCTGTGTACCGTTATACCGGTACTCCATACACTACCTTTGTCATTATCTGAAAAATGTGATATGTTAAAATACATGTCACTGTAAATACCAATACTTTTAAGTCAGTTTTTCAAAGAAACTTTTTGACATTTATCCTTTCTGTTAATTTAAGTTGCATTCTTTACATCATTCATTTTCACAGAGTCTCTTGATGTACATGTAGCATTGAATGACAATGTCTATGACCAACGTCTGAAAGAACTAGAAGAAGAAATGAAAGATTTAAAATCACAACTAAGAAAGGAAAAGATGGAGGAAATGATGACCAAACTGAATGCTGTATGGACAGACTGTAAACAAGCAATGAAACGTAAAGTAGAACAGGTAGTGGCTGATGAAGATGGCTATGGTGATGTAAAGAAAGTCTGCAAGAAGATACTTGGTGATGGGGTTGATCCACTCAGTGCAATGACAGAGTCCTTGGCAATCTTACTTAAATTACTAACTCTTTATAATCTCTATATAGTAAAGCAGGCTTGTAGATGTGGAAGTCTGGCCACAGCATTTGAACCACTACTGATAACAGATGAAATGAGAGAGATTGCTGCAGAAGTTGGAATCAAACTACAGTTGAAGGCAACATACAACCAAGAGAGATTCAAGGAAGTTGAACTTTTCTTCATCAATCGTAAGTTTTGATAATCTAAATAGAGTGTCTTGTAATTATGTAATAATTATATAGTTTATTGGAAAGCTAAGTATGATAATTGTTACAGTATTATGTGTATCATTATTTGCCTTTTTTTTCAATCACTATTTTATCATTCAACTACCATTCTTTTTTCTTTGACAAATTTAAATTCATAAATAAATGGCTTAAGAATATTGGGGAAATATTTCATTAATTAAAACAATGACCTATTCAACCATGAATGAAGTGGTATGCCTCCTAATATGCTGATGCATAATCAGTGAGTCATTAATATCCTTTGCTCTATATTGTGCAATCACTCAAGACAACTTTTTGGTTTTCACACTGCTGTGAAAACATTAAATATGACTTTATGTTGTTTTAAAATATTGCCATACATTTTCCTGCAGGAGATGGTGGTGGAATTCAACCAATGAAAATCCATGATGTCCTGGCAGAAGACAGTGCTGAAGATGTGCAGATGAGTTCCAATGTGAGTAAAATACTATATACCCGGTAGTATTATTTCATTTCATTATGTTGAGATAGTCTGCAATGACAGATATTGAATTCAGTAAATTCTAAATTCAATTCAAACTCACAATATATGGCACCATTATATCTATCATGTGACACTGCAATGATGGAGTTAGAATATAGTTGTTAATTTGTTTCTAATCAGTAATAAATCTGCGCAGCAAAATTTAATAAACAACACAGCAAAATGTGATTAAGCTTTGATTAACCCTTGGTGAATTCCAAATGTTACTGGTAGAAATCTGTGCACATGTAACCACACTAGAGGGTTCATTTCAGCTTCCTTTATGAGTTTCATTTGCTACTGGTGAAATAGTTGTAAGTTGCAGTTCTTATATAAATCCAAGGGATAACACATTAGCTAGTGAATATACATGTACTTGACCAAACCTCTCCAACACTAACAAAACTTGCCACTGTTGGTGGTCAATCCAAAGTTAGACTTTAAATGTGCGAATTAAAAAATAATTAACATGACATTGATACACGTCTTAATTCACTGTTAAACTGACGTGAGCTAAACATCTGTACAAAGTTTCATCAAATTCTATGAAGCATTTCTTGACGTATCAGGTTGTGTTGATGCGATGAAATATGAAAATCAGCAGTAAATTGAGATGACACTGCTAAATTTATCTTTGCATGCTATTACAAGAATTGTGAGATCAACATCAGTACCAAGTTTCATCAAATTTGTGGCAGCATTTCTAGGCAGATATGATTAATTATGAAAGTTCATCAAATATGCAAATTAGCAATTAATTGATATAGTACTGTTAAATGTCTTCGCACACTATTAGAGCTCTGAGAGATCGTCTGTACAACTTTGCATCAAATTTGATGCAGGATTTCAGGACACAGCACACTTACGAGGAATGTTCATTGAATATGCAAATGAGCGATTAATTAACATGATAATTCTCAATGTCTTTGTACACTATTACGGGACTGTGTTCTATAATCTTTATGTTTTAGAAGGCTGCGGAAACTGGTTATGTTGAAGACAACGTCCAGATATTTCTGAGGACGATCTTAAACAGGGTAGGTACTAACTTTATAGGTTTTACCTTTGACACGATAGAATGATTCAGCATTTTGAATCAGTATAAAAACAATCAATAAAAGCTCTTCATCAAACATGACATTACCAGCATACTATTTATTTCTAATTTATGTCCTTTCACTCACACACAGAATGGCTAACTTATATGTTCAGAGCTTACTTCATAACAAAAAAGTCATATTTTCATCCAGGGCCAAAGTAATACATTCTCTTGTCACATTCCAACAAAACTAACAAAATCAAGAGGAATGCATTCACCACTCTATTCAAATTAGTTGCAACCTTAATATTTTCATATTAATTTATCAAAATGCAGGAAAGGATCCATCAAAGTTGCTGCTACTTGAGGTTGACCCAGCACTGAAAATTAATTTATCCCGGAGACTAGAGTACAGACAATGTTCAAAGCTGAGAAGTGTATCAGACTGAAAGGAAGGCAGTGTGATATGCTGCAAGTACTGACAACAAATACAGACACAGTTCAACATATCCTATCCTGTAGACAGGATGTTTTAGCACTACTGGGTGTTACAAGGTATCTCTTGACTGATGCACCAACTCAGAACATGGATACTCAAGGTAACAGTTACAGCTTTTGTGAGTAATCCAAAGAGGTACAGTCAGCATTATCTACAAGTACTGTTGGCAAATGAAAAATTTCATTCTAATGCCAAGTTGTGGTGACGTGTGTTTCTTGATTGTGTCAATAAATCTGTCAACTAATTTAAGTAAAATGAAACCATCAAAAGTTTTACACAGGCATTACCACTAAAAGTGGTTTGTTATTTGCTTCTGATGGTTTATAATCTGAATTATTGGGAAAGATCTGTGTGCATTTATAGTTTTCAATTACAAGAAATTTGAGTCACAAATACCGATACAATGTGCGTTATATGATTGGCTTTATATAGATTTGACTTGAAATATTATTTTATAATTTGAATTGATTCATGAGTGTAGAGAGCAATTTTAATTACTTCAAATGTGGCCATAAGTGTGATTATGAAACTGTTAAATTAAACATGAATATTACAGCTCAGTGATTGAAACAGAAAGTACACGTACATATCATTCTGCTAATTTAAAACTGCATCGACAGGAAAGCCTTGCTTTGTACAGGTTGTTATTTTATATTCAGTGTGAAGAAGAGAGGTTGCTTGGTTTATAATGCAACAATGATAATGGTATTTTTTTGGAGAAATATTAGAACAATTTGTTTATGAATAATGTGTATGGGAGTATGTATTTCTTTTAAATTTCCATAAATGAAATCACTACTTCCATAAATTCAATTAATAAAATCACGACTTCCATCAATTCCATAAATGAAATCACTACTTCCATAAATTCCATAAATGAAATCACTACTTCCATGAATTTCATAAGTGAAATCACTACTTGGAAAAGATAGCCTTCACTCAGATCAGTCAGTTTGTTTTTCCTGTATTGAAAACAATTACCTTGACTATTGTAGTCTTTATAATGAACTTATTTTCCCTAACTACAGAAATGGAATTACAACTAACCAGAGGTGGCACTAAAGTTCTGACTCCACCAGTATCAGATGAAAATGTCAGTTTACTTGCAAGAAGTTTACTTCCATGTCAAATTAGCCAGGTCCAAATCACAGAGTACATAGTGAGGCAGCTGTTAGCACAAATAAGTGAGAAAGATCTTCAAAAGTCAGTTCTACAGCATCAACTAGATGAAGCTAAACAGGAAAAGGCTAATTTGGTAGAACACATCAGAAAATTAACTCAGACAATAGACATAACTGAAAAAGAATTGACCAAACGTGTTGACAAGTCTATGTATGAGAAACTTTCATCTGAACTGGAAGAGAAGGAAAAGATCATCAGTGATCTAGAGGCAAAACTGTCAGGTCTGGAAGAGATTTTCCCTGAGTTGAAAACACAGGGAAAGGGTAGATAATGAAAGTTGGAAGTCATTATTCCGAAGATGAGGAAGGAACAAAAGGTAAGATCTTTTGAGTCTGTCAAATTTTATGACATAAAGACAAAAAATGATTAGATATGATATTTGGAATCAGGGAAAATTCATCACAATGCAAAAGTGAATTCTTAGTGAAGATATGTGAAAGAACATGGAGTAAAGTCAATGCTTTAAGACCAAGATTTATCCAGCATTAACTAAGAGTACAGTGTCACTGAATGTACCTGTTGGTAATTTGGGTAACTTCAAGTCACTGTTAATCTGAGTCACATGAATATCTATTCCTGTGACTCAGATTAACAGTGGCTTTCAGTTGTGTTGACAAGCTAAATATAGCAGCGGTGTTTCAACAAGTTGCAATAAATGTTCAAAACAAAACATTACAAAAAGTTGCAGATGTAGCCAGTGTAAGGGGAAACCCTGTTAAAATAAAGGAGAGTATACATCTACAGTTTACTCGACCACAACGTTCACTGCTGTCAAAAGCTTGAAAAGAAATATCAATGAGGCAGACACAGAAAATGTGCAGTTGTCTGCAAGTCAAACTCTTTAATGAATCTCGTCAGATATCGCGAGATTCTCAGCAGTGAAAGTCTGACACTGGTGGCGCTGTACCCACTCTCGCTAACAGGTTACTCATTCGTATTAGGTAGGTACGTATAGTACCTGTATACAGTATACATATACAATCAGAAAAGAAAATAAAAATAAAAAGTGTCTATGGTTACACACTCCCCTGCTTTCTGGAATATCGTCCCGATATTCACAAGAAAATTCAGTCAGGGATTAACCGTTCGATACAATGTCAATCAACGCGGCACAAAGACGTTCTGCAGAATCTCCTTGGGCATTAAACTTCACAGATGTGAGGTAATCTGCTTTGACCATCCACTCTGGCTTACTGCAAACCTGAGTAAGATTCAGGCGATCTGGTGGTCGTATTGTCCGCTTTGATCTCCTTAAGGGTTCCCCTTCCACTTCTTGCATGGGTTCGAAGTGTACTTCCTCCTGAATTTCAAACTCCTTGTGTGGCTCAGCATCCTCCTGTAGACTCGGGTCATTTGATGGCTCCAAACTTCCGCTCACTTCGTTCTCAACAACACATTGTACTTCTGGTAGTGAGGGATTCTCAATCGGAAGTGTATCTGAAGTAGTCCCTGGTGGACTGACACCACTAACCACTGATGTGGGCTTTTTCCCAACCATGGCCTGTTTCTCCTCTTGGGGCACAGTATCTGGGTCTGATGCCTCTTCAGGTTCGAGTACCCTCTCCTGTGGTGCCATGATAGACTGGGACGAAATGAACATCCTGGTCACCATCCGAGTCTGACGAAACTGTACTACCCTACCGGAATCGGAAAACTTAACCATTACCGCGGTAAACGCAAGGGAAATTATCGTGCTCATCTCGTGGAGATAGCGTGTGCGCGGAAATCTTACCTCGAGTTCAAAGAAACCGACACGTTCCACACAACGCGTATTTAAATCTGTACACGTGGAGCGAGTGTTGAGAAGGACATGTTGTTTGTCTGTCAAGTTGAGTTATGCGCCATCTATTGTCTGCTACCATAATCTGTGTTGACCTTATACTCTGTTGCCCTACGAAGTGATTCACTGTACTTGTGTTTTGAGTCCCGATTGAGTGCACAAACTACTACTTCTTTTTGAGTGTGTGTGAATATTTTACATTTCTTTACGTCATTGATCATTACTTTAGGCCTACCTTGTTGATTACTATAGGCCAGAGTCAGACACGAACGGTCACTACATGACCGCGGCGTTCACTGTCAAGCCTCAGCAGTGCCATTGACTTGCGTTTCTCCATGCACTTGTCTTTTATCATTGTAATCTTAATTTTCATTCAGGGTAGGGCGTTATGTTCTCTCAACTGCGCAAACTACGCATTTCGAACCATTGTCTGCCCTGAAAAGTTGCGGAAAGCGCGGAAATCGCACATGAAACACAATGCAAGCAAAAACGTCCATATATTATGAGGGTGCAAGCGCACAGTGTAGCAACCTGTGAATTTGCTGTTGTTTCAAGTCATAATACTCCCTCGGAAAAGAGAAAATATCGCCTGTCATTCTACTATGGTGACGTGTATGCCATGGAATGTACGCATCAAAACATCCAACGATGTATTGTAGTTCAGTCTCCATGGATTGCCGCCGCTCAGGGTTCCGTGAATATTCCTGATATAGTCATTGCGGCGGACTGGGGGTGAAACATTCACACCTCTATTGATTCTTATTACTAGTAGCGATCGCGGTAATACCGAGGGTGCAGCGGTAAATTGCAAGATTGAGAGAGAGAGTACGTCTTAAAGAGAGTGCTTTGTCACTGTTGCCTATGTTCACTTCCGTCAGTAAAATATTGCAAACTGAAGGCCGAAATTCTAACAAAAAGGTGCCATTCATGAACATCCCCAAATATGTCTGAAGTGTAATCGATGCCACAAAAATAGTTGATGATTTATCAAATGTAAAGTTCAAATTAATTACGATACCCAAAATTTGTTCGATTTGTGCGAGATCGGGAAGTAAAACTGGTCGCACATCGGCAGAGCCATTCCATAGCAAATATCGACATCGCATTGGGGAAAATTTGTTGTCTAATTTTCGTCTGCATTTGATAGCAGCCTGAATTTCCTTGCACTCGATAAAGAAAGCACTGAAATTACGGAACTACCACCGACGCATTTCTGTGTAGTTTGAACAAAAAAACAACTTTCTGAACACGGGTCAAAATACGTGGATCATCATGAAAACAATCCTGTGACTGGGGAATATAGATTCTTTTATTTATGTTAGTATTTATGTTTTGTATGTGTTTCATTAATTCTTTTATAGAGCCGACATACAACGGCTGGAACAACCGTACTGAACTGAACTGAACGTAGTGCTATGCTTGGTGCAGCGCGAGGTAATAGACAGAGTGTACTAAGCTGTGCGATCAGTCCGGCAAACAGTTGACATCTCGATTATATTTTCGTTTGCGCCTACAAATCTTTGCAAATACGGATACTTCTGAAATAATAATTCAACTAAAAATAGAGTCATCGACTGATTATTGGACACTTTCGATCACAAGAACGGGGCATAAACTCGAGTATTTGGCAGGTCTGTGCCGATAGAACGTTGAAAACAAGTAAACATTGTCATCCTTTGAGATGGAAATACACATGAGGTCAGGTCACAGAGTTGATGAAAAAACTGAGAAGTAAAAACGTCTTTTCAAGGGCATAAATAATAAATTTCTTTGATGAATTTCTTAATTTGTGCTTGGAGGTTTGGTGTTCGTATGATCATCAACTGCAGTGTCCTTGAAGTCTCGTGACCTGTCCCGTGACCTCTGTACAGTCTGTGACTTCTACACTCGACGGCGACGTGATCAGAAGATTACGATCGCCAAACGTAAATTCAAACCAAAAGTGATTTGCTTGTGAAATGTTGTTGCCTTTCTGTCACGTAGTGACTCTGAGAAGTATTGTAAACAATCGTTCAAGCTAATTGTCGACAGCTGCATGAATGCTATCTGAGTATCTATAGTAAGACACTGTAAATAATGACGTAATAGAAGAATATATTTCCTAACAGTGACTATGACGCACATTCTTTTCCAAGGCGATGTTCATACTAGTACTCAGTCACAATATCGATGGGTTACGACGTTTTACTAGCCATTTGAGTCAACAGCACGTGAGGCAAATCGTTCACCCCGCGATAACAGCTTACCACTAACCCGACATGCGAACCGGGCTATGTTTTGATATTAATATTATACGCCTACAGACTTGAAGCATTGAGGCACTTTCCTCCACGCTTGAAGCAAGTCTACGATAACATATTTATGTTAATAAACTCCATGAACACGTTCAATAAAGAAAGCATTATGTTTCAAAGCTAAGTTCAATAAAATACTCTGCCGATATAATTGTTTGAAGTCCGAAGCTACATGTAGCTCTACATTCAAGATTACAGAACATAGTAGGTATTGAACTTTTAGCAATCAAAAAGGTGGGTGTAAGCGCAGAATAAACTAGAAATATTTATGCGTTTATCACACGACATCAAGTTATGTCTTGCGTTGTTAGCAATGTAGTTTTTTACAGAGTGATAGCGATACTGCAAATCCAATTGGCGAATTCACCATGAAATAATCAAGAAAACTATAAATTGACCGACATACCGACGGATTTTACAGCTCTGCACGCATCGATAACTATAGCCGCGACGCGACGAGGTGTGTGTCGCTACGGAAAATTGATCATTCTGCATTTTGAATTAATGTGTATATGGACTATTGTAGCTGTACAGTAAAATTCTCAGATAATTTTTGCGCTGATCGCCATAAAACAGCCGAAGTTTGAAGCGGTGCTATTTTTGTAGGCCTACATCCATGGCACTTACGTAAGCCCGAGCACTGCAAATTACGTCATACGTGAACTTTATTTGTTTGAAGTCCCATCAGCTTGGCTAAACTTGGTTGACGTACAACTCCCGTACGTTCAACATAAATCAAACTCGTTATCCAAAGATCCACGGTGTTGAAAGTTCAATTTAGACGTATTAGACGTTGCCTTAATAAAAACATTGTGTGAAACTATTAAAGTTCGTAAAATCGTTTACTTCATCGTGCATGCGTGAGACTCCACGCGATCATCGATTTTTTGAACGTGGAATGCTCTATGCGATGACGCCGTCGAGTTCGTGAACCCTGGTGACGTATTTGATTTGCATAATTTTTTTGTACGTGTTTACGTTGATTGTCATCATTGAATGGACGTCGTGAGCAAACCGGGTTGATATGGTTACCGAATGCGTTCAGATGCGAATTCTGAATGTCACACGACATCAATGTTATATGTCTTGTGTTGTTAGCAATGTAGTTTTTGATGTCATTCTTGTTGTACCTCAAAACAATTTTATTTAGTTCGAAAACCGTGTTTATTTTACCTAAATGGTAGGGTAATGCGGGTTTTTTAAAATTTTTCTTTTTAAACGTGTTCTGATCACATGATGGTCGCTAATGACGGAGCTGTATACACGCTCTGATCGATTTGGCAAGTCATATCTCGTTAGGTGGAAGCTTGTTGCCCGATGTATATTCAAATTAGTTGTTTGTGCAGTTTAACTTTCATTCCAAAACAACAACACAATCATATCTGATGAAAGAACAAAACTTCGAAAGCATTTTTTTTTTTGCTCGTTACAGAGTTTTCACCTTTCAGTGCCATAAAGGAATACAAAAGCAACAAAAAAGACAAATTAATAAAAGATCTTGTCTCGGTAACAGAATGTAGTTGCTACTTCATATTCTGTTGTGTTTAATCAATATTTTACTTGTAGTGTCACACACAGTCCCTCTATCACATAATATTTTGCTGTGATGCTTTCAGACGAGGTTCCTACCTTTTACGGGCTGGTTTTGACTTTTACGACTTTTAAACCAGTGGAAGGGTTAAAAGCTTATATATTATTATGTTTTTATGTAAATATGTTGAAGGGTTGGTATATGGTATTGATATTATCGAAAATTGCCAACACTGAATTGATCGTTTATTCTTTACATTTGAGAACTTCATCTGCTCAAAATTGTCACCTAAATATCTTTTCATAATATTTAAAATGTGTGAAAGTTTGCATACTACAGTTCGTAATGTGTCTGATTTTCTCTTTGTTTTGGCAGTCAACGGCATGCTTATCCATTGATCAGATAAATGTTGGCGCAACTGTTATCAGTAGGCCGTGAATTTCGAAGTGTCTTTCTGTGACATCGTCTAATACACCTTACAGATCGACAGATGTATGTGTGCGTCTGGCAGACCAGAGTGACTGTAGTCAGACGGTACCTGGCGTCAATGAGATCAGGAACTCGTGAAAATTGGTGTCGGGCGAGTTAGAGTATCGGGCGAGTTGGTATCGGGCGAGTTAGTATGGTTGGTTCTGTGTGGGTTAAATGGTACTCATGTCGAACTCCGCTGGCACTTTTATGTGGATCTGGCATCCCCGTTATTCTTTTTTTTATGGTCATCGATATCAGAAAAATAAAAGTATCCCTCATTTTTGTCGGTTTGAATGGTGAATTGTGATAAATGTATAATATATCTTTCGACGTCCATGCCTTCCCCTGGAATGCTCTGTCCAATATACGGAATGCAATGACCTTGAACTAATGCAGTGTCCTATATTTTACATTTGAATGAATACCGAAGGGGCATTTTTACAAGAACTGCTTAAAGTGAATATTTTACGTCAACAATATTGTTATCGCTATCATTTTTTGCTTTGCTTGATTATTTGATGATTACATCTATCTTTTACACTTTACTACCACCGAGATGAAGACAATATTACTATTTGTCATAACAGTGCAAAAGACCCATCTCCACCTTGGAATTAATCAGACCGTAGAATTACTAGTAAAGGACAGTTTACTCTCTTTTATCATGTTCGAATACGTTATAACGTTGTTGGGTTTAATATAGTGTGAGCACGAGTCTTTTGCTGTGCATAACAGGTAAGTGAGAGTGCCATGCACTGAGAACAAACTTTGGAACATTGGCTTGTGTTTTGATATACAGCGAAGTCCCAATACAAAACATGAGGAACAATTTCATTAAGACTGTGTAAAGATATTATTCTAGGTATGAAGAGAATTAGGAACAGATCTAAGGAAACTTACAATTACCCTGAAATGTATATAACCCGCGCGTATTACTCGCCGGAAATGGACCCGGACAATAACATTTTAGAGTAGCGGTACTTCGCGTGAATTATACGGTGAATGTCTAAAGGCCAAAGAGACGTTGCTCCTGTGTAATCTTCTGTGGTCCCCTTGTATAGATGGTTGAGCACCTAACAGCGTACAAAGCAAATCCCCGACCTATATATCGTACCTCATCTGTTTCGCTGTCTATGCTGGCTGGGGCGAACGTTAACACCATCATAGCGATAACTATACAGTACCGAACTGTCCACTGTAAACATCACTGTGCTCGGAATTACTGTAAACTCCCGTACCCGACACTGACCTCTCATTTGGACTGAACAAAGACAAACCAGTACGGTACTGGTTACATTATTGGTAACGGTATACCAGAGTATGTGTATCGTTGTAAGGTTCGTACTGTGAGTAATACTCAGGGGCCAGCATTACTGTTGTGTGTTTCGGATGGGGCAGCCACACTCACTTTCGGTCGAAAATATTATTTTTTGTTCTTGCGTGCCGAGGCTTAAGTTTATTGGGGTTTTCATTTGGAAAGACTCAGTTTTTTTCGGTTGTCTCTACCAAATACCTCTACAAACCTTCATAATGAGATCCAAAATGTATTGAAGTATGCTTGCTTGGTGAATACCGGTGTATCTCATGGAAGTTCTCGTTGAATTGAATTTTCGCCAAATTTCATTTTTTTTAACTTTTCATTTCTGTGTTTGGCTTTGAAAAGGTTGGGGTGGGCATGTAACAATTGGGTACCGCATGCTTTTACCCTTTCGTAAATTTAGTAGCAGCTGCTTACGTTTCAAGAGCTGTCATTCTGTAACATAATACTGGTAGAGCCTTTCTTGCCAATGGCTGTAAGGGTACAGTACGCACCGAACAAACTTTGCTTATCGATCGTTCAAATTGTCGGAAACATTATTTTTGTCGGACACTTACAGAAAGAAAGAAATACAACGTGTTGTCAACAGTCTTACTTCATCATTCTATAGAAAAACTAAAAATAACCATTTCTAAATCATATATAAGGTAATAAGTGAAGATCCCAATGTGAATAAGTTTGCAGCGAGGATTGCACGATCTGCGTTCGCCGCCTCCCAATTCAGGAATGGGATAAAAAATTTATAGTTGTATTGAAAATGCTTTGATATAACATGTGAACGATTGATGCCTTAAAGACGAGGCTCTGTAATTGTCTTGTAGATAGCTCAAGTTTGGTACTTAATTTTCGCCGAAATGTCGGCCGTGCCGTGTTTTCAAGCTTTAATTGTGCTACCGACAAACCCGAACCATCGGTTACCTTCTATTTGTATTCATAAGCCTTCCTCCATAGATTCAAAGGCAATTCAGCCAGCGTAGTAGCGAAGACTTTAGTTTCGATCGTAGTATCAGTCACTTATATATCTATATTCTTGTGCGTACACGCAATAGTTCCTGGCTGGTCAAGCCATCGCGAGCATCTTGCACCCTTTACCCGACGGTCTACGCTACAGTCGGCAAAACTACATCGCTTCAATTTTGCGAATATCACCACAAAAGAGATAGTTTATTGCTTTATTCCTTCGATTTGCTCGCTTTCGATGTTCATAAGGCCGCACACTTTGGGCAAGTCTAATGCACCAGCGGCGTGGTCCAAGCATGGTTCAGTTTGTGCGTCCACCGTCTTACGTCCAAGACACTTTGAGAGGTCAAGGTCGATGATGTAATGCCAGTTTCAATAAACCCGCCGGGCATTTCATGAAAACGGATAGTATTTAGCGCCTGTATGTTGATAGAACAGCACAAATCTAGCTTACCGTATTTCTTGCCTGATATCACGCCACAATATATGTTTGGGAACACTAGGTAATTATTACCTGAAAAAATTGTGCAAAGTCAGTATTACTGGGGATTTTTGTTCGATTTGCTTCTCGTCTCAAAGGATATGGGGCCATGGGAAAACAAATGATATCAGTCGAGCTTAAGTAATGTTACCTGTAGCCCATTACCTCCTCGCTTGATGCAACCGAATTTCTTTTTGTCTGAAATGCGAATCGGAAAAGTGAGGGGGGCAGAGGTGGGATGGGGTTTTTCAATTGTTTTCAAATTGCAGAGAACAGTTGAAACCTACTCTTTCTGATAACCATCTTATTATCGAATTGTACATGTCAAATTTTTCATCATGTTCCCATGTTTTCAAGTTGCGTCGATTCATGTAAGCATAATGGCGCGATCGATCGGGATGCGTTTGATGCTGCGTGACGACCTTGTCTGGCAAGCGCCTGAAGATGTATGGGTAATTTGGTATCATACGAAAAAAATTGTTTTTGTTGATGTTGACGATCGACCATCGGTGTTAAGCCGATTGTCGCGCCTCGTTTACCGCTATTTGCCACAGATAAGGAGAAAAATTAGTTGTCTGTGGGGTTGTTTGTAAAGTACCCTTTGTGACGAGATTCGACAGAGGCACACAGTACTTGCATCAAATTGGTGAAATCTTTAGGCGACGAATTTGTTCAGTGTTGTTGATGTTAATATGTTGTGCCGCGTAACAATAATGTGGGAGAACTTGATAAATATACATTTCCGCTTGTGCAGAACAACCTTATCATTGCATTGATTCACTATTTTGTATACTTGGCATCGTGATTTTGTTTACAAGTATTCAAAACTCTAATATCTACCAATTGTTGCATCGCTTTCGAACATGACAATGAAATGGCGACCCTCCAACATCGTGAATGCATGATTTTTCAAAGCCTAGCGTCGGTGTTTTGTATAGGTGCTTGCAAGAAAACAAACAAATCAAATGCACAGGGAATCTTTTGGCAACTGAGATGTTTACATGTAATCTACATCTGTACTATCATCTGTAATTAACACCTGAATTAAACAATGTCAACAGCTTATATGAGGCTAGAACGTCAGTTAAAATTTGATAAATAATGATAGTTTTTTTGAAGTTTGTATCGATAAAAACTAAATTCATTAAATAATAAAGATCACGAGGTAAGAGTGCATGAAAAACTGACTGATTACAAGAAATACGTTATTTTCGCTTTTGGACCATAAAGGTCATGACTGTTGTTTTCTCTGTGGGAGACTTCCTCCACGTGTCACGTATGACCACTACAAAACACGTATTCACGCAAAGACACTCGAAATTAACAACATGTTGAGCTTCAAAGTACAACTTGCCAAAATTCTACAAAGAATTCTCTATGATCGAGAGGGGAAGTAAACCACCTTTTTTTTACCCGTGGAACCGCTGCCATATTAAGTTGCACAGGTGATCACATGATATGAGATAAAACTGAAATACGCCTACATATGCTGCAGCAGCATGAAAACGCTGGGTTGCAAAATTGTGATTAGATCGCCAAGATTTTTTGGTCTGTCATGAAAATGCAATAAGTAACCGACATTATAGAGCACTTAAACCGATAGTTTTTATTCTTGGCTTGCAAGATTTTCAACGTTATTTGACTTTTACCCTGCATTTTGATTTTTATCGGCCCATTATTGACAATGCATAGAAGGATCTTGCTTGACAGCATAGCGCCGTGTGTGTACATTTATAAACCTTGCCGCTTGCTGAGGCGACAGCAAGAAAATACCTCGTAAGTAAAGAGGTCGCCGTACTCTACATCTGATTTTAATCAAATTGGCCGCTTGCGTACTCCAGAATGCTTTTTGTACGTAATGTGGTCGTCTGTCTCGTAATTAGTTCATGCTCTAATGTATGAAAAATTCCTCTCTCGACTCTAGAATGCATATCGACGGCGGTGAGGTCAGTGTTGAAACTGCATGTTGTTAGGTATCTATATCGGTACAGTACCGGTACGTCTGCATTTATTGCAATGGTCACGTTGTCTTTGCAATTTTCCCTTGTGACCAGCTTTGGACAAGGCTTTAAAACGTTTTCTACGCTCTCTTTCCACCTCCTTTGGCCGTATTACGTTGCCGCGACGTGACCCTTAAATTCATATCGCGAGAGCTAAGTATTATCCCTGGCGCTCACAGGGCAGCAACTTGAAGTCGACATCAAAATTGACCGATATCAAAAAGTTTACCTGTATCCAACTTGCCACAACATTCTATTAAAATATCAGCATCTTTCAAGGGCGGTTTTAAAAAATTCGTTTAGGAAAGGCGAATAGAAAAACCAAGTAAGACTGACCATGGCGGTAAACCCGTCTATACCTCCTCCATGGACTGACATATATGATGATACACTTTATTATATTACAGTCCATCGTTCAACTGTTCGTTCACGAATCGAGTTTATGAGATGGAGTTTATAGGCACCCGGGGCATGCTCGAGTTGCATACACTCCGTGTCTTGTCAATCGCAGGTTACATAATCCGTACATTCAGACAGAGATCAAGACTTGAGATTACGATTTCCAAAGGTCAATGTCAGTACATTTTCTATCAATGATGAGTGCTAATCAGCAATGCGTAGAGCATACACAGGAAGGGCTTGACTTGTTACGAGTATGAATAAAAACATAGACAGTAGAAGCTACCGCCTATGATTAAAAGCTTATTTGGTGAATGCTATGTATAGATGAGTGATCGTCAGTGTTATTTTTGTTCCGCAACATTTAGTGAAACATCATGAGAGATTGCGCATGAGCAATTTACTGGTTGCCCCATCGACCAAGTGCATGCCAGGCTAGGCTCAAACAACTCAGTGAAGCAAGGTGTGACTTTGCAAAATTTTGACTAGCAGATATTCACTGACTGGCTTCGAAGTTTGACGACCCGAATATTTCTGTTATACATACCAATCGATTTTACCGGCGATTTTGGGAAGCTAACATCGATATTACCGGGTAGACGATGCCAGAATGACTTGTCTTACGTCTCGGCACGCTGGGTCTGTGAAATCGCTGATAGGCAAGGGCTTGCTTGCCTCTTGCGCCAGGCTTTTGCGACTTGGAAATATGTAACAAACGTATTTTTTTCTTGTTAATTTACCTGAAATTAAAAACACTTGCCCTTAGGACTTGTCCATATGTCTGAATCTGGGCAAAGAAAACGCTTTGGCCAAGCAACTATAAGTTAGATAATTTGTCATCCTTGGTCTCCCACAAAAGTAATGCAGAGCAGTTTCTCCTTTTGTTTTGTTATTCTTTTACTTCATAAGGACTAGCTCCCGACATGACAAAAACAAGTCAGAAATGTTATGCACCTGTAATGCTGAGATCTGGAGGACACCGCGACATTGCACTTTTATATGATATCCGATATTGACGACTTCTGGATATAAGATTTTTATCCACGATTTGACAAAATCTAGTATCGTCAAGTATCGAAGTTAGAATCAGTCCTTGGAAGTCGGGTTTTACAAGATCTGTAAGGTGGTGAAATACCCGATATATATCGGATATTTACTCGCGATTTGACAAAATCTAGTATCGTCTGGTATCGAAGTTAGAATCAGTCCTTTGAAGTTGGCTTTGACAAGATCTGTAAGGTGGTGAAATATATTGGATATTTACCAGCGATTTGACAAAATCTAGTAGTCTGTAGTAGGAAGTTGGGTTTGACAAGATCTGTAGGGTGGTGAAATCCCCCATATTTCGGTTATTTACGTGCGATTTGACAAAATCTAGTATCGTATAGTATTGAAGTTAAAGTCAGTCCTTGAAAGTCGGGTTTGACAAGATCTGTTGAGCGGTGAAATCTCTGATATATATAGGATATTTACCCACGATTTGACACAATTTAGTATCGTCTAAATATCGATAAACATCGGCGATTTCACAGACACGACGTGCCGAGACAAAGGAAAGTTATTTTAGTATCGTCTAAGCTTATAGTATGGATATTAGAGTCCCGTAATTGCCGATAAGTATCAGTTTAATATCAGCGATTTCACAGACCTGGCAGGCAGATGCACAAGGCAAGTCATTCTAGTACCGTACAGTATCAATATTAGAGTCCCGAAATCGCCGAGAAATACCGGCGATTTCACAGACCTGGCGTTGATTCTCCAGGGACACGACCTCGCATGTTTGTGAGCAATCCTGCGCGTTCCACTGTTGATGTACGGTACACCATGGATGTAAAAAATAGATGATACAAGATGGACCTTCGGCTATTCACAACAAAATCTAAGTTTTCTGTGCCGGGTTGTACACCAGTTATAGCGGACATGCATTGTCTAGGTGTATGTGGTTGTTTAAGGACATAAAAAATACGCATTCTGTTCGCTTTACGCCAGGGTAAGCGAAAGCTACATCGCATCAGCGTTGGCTGCAAGACAGGACGTCTTGCACGCACTCGGCACTTCCGTCCACGCATACGCGGGTTATGTTCACGCAATTACGCATTATCTGAGGACAGGGCAGTGGTCAAGCATAATCCACAGTATGGAGGGACGGTGTAATCTTATCAAGTATGACTCTTTTTGGTTTAGTTGTGAATTTTGGAAGATTTTTTGTACCGTCTATTTACCATCTGTTCTGTGCTATTTTGTGTTTATGTTTACAACTATTGTCTTACGAATTCTGACCTACTGTCATTGGATTATGGATTGGTATGATTGCGATTATTTATTATCCAACGATGGTCGGATAATACGACTGTTTTGAGAACGGGAAAAGTCACCGTGTAAGTATCGGTACATTCACCTCTAAAATTTTTCTTTTTTTATCTGTCAATCTGTAATAAATTTGTTTAGCTTTTCAAAGTAGTTTTTAAGTTTTTTTGTTATATTATGTAATCTCTTTGATGAGCCATGTACAAGCTGATATATGAAACCACACCGTCCCTGAAGGCACGGTGATGAAACAACCCATGCCGCCAGCCGGCGTCGGCCGCACTCGGTGTCAATATAAGTAGGTCGCTGTTAAAGTTCAGGGGTCACGGTATTGTGGACCTCTGAGAAAGCATGTATAGCCGTCCACAGAAACTGACCGCTCCATGGGTGCATGTTACCTCGACCCTCGTCCTTAAAACACATGTAAATCACAATCTTTTGGTGCAGGTATATTGTTTTCGTCGTCCTCAACACAAAATAAATTATTGTCATAAGTGTCAGGCTCTAGCAGCAAGAAGTTTCGAGGGTCAGAGACTCTCGCTCCATGTCCACACTGATCACACACAGACGCTGTCATGGTGCTAGACTTGGTTCAAGTCTGTGATTCATGTGTTTTATACCAGCCCTGCGTACGGTGCTGAGTCGTATATTCCGAAATTGGAGGAAGTACAAAACTGAACAATATCGAGGGGACAACAAATACCCAAGTTGTAAAATAAACAAATTGATTAACAACGCCGGGAACATGCAGCTACAGCTTTGTAGCCAGGGCTGTAGTTATCTGCTAGTGCAGGAGCAGCGGGCCTTACGAAGAGCACAAAACACGGGACCGTACATCGCTGCAAAAAACTCATCAGTCACCATGTTTAAAAGTAAAGTTCATGTTTTGATCACGTTTTCTATTATTAGTAAAACATATGATGACTTTCTTATCGTCCTCGACGTATTGTCGATGTAAATTGGAGGCCTCTAAGCTGTATGATCAGCCTAATCGTCTACGTCTTCAATTGTTTAAGTCCGATAATTAATGCATCGTTAATTTAACACAAAAATTAGGTAAACAGCGAAATCTAACTAAGAGGTGAGTTTGCTATTGGGCTTGCCAGCTCGATGCATATGGATTAAGTTTTTCATTTTGCCTGTGGTACGCATTGTGATCGCTGCACATTATGAAAGCTGGGTTAGGTTCAGTGGTTGCAAAGTAGCGAGGCTGCGCCGGCCGGCCGGAGTCTGTAAGTCTTGCGCGGAGATCATTGAGGTAAATGTACTAGGTAAGTTTTACCATGGACGTCTTTCTTACCTTCCATGGTTTTACCTTTATGTAGAGATCCGCTTCCGCATGGCATGGCTAGCTGTGTGCTGGCGATGCCACACGGCTTGCGGGACAGCCGGTAACAGTAACTCAGTCCCTTCAAATCTTACTGTCGGGTTCACAGATTTTTTTGCACATGAAAATTACAGGCGATCTTCAACAGGCCGTCCCGACGCCCGGGTCGCTAGAATCATATTGAAACGACGATTACAAGGCAAATAATCTCCACTTGCAAAGTTCAAACTAACACACATATACATATAAACTCCCATTCTCCGTGTATGCTCGACTGACAAACTCCAAATGCTGTGTTTCCGACCAGTGTAGAGGGGTTGATCATGATGATTGCAAAGTAGTACTAAGTAGTTGTAATGCATCGTACATTTAGTTTTGCTGATGAGGGCGCATTGCGCACGGGAATTATAAAATTTAACTCGAAAATTACCCTAGGGGGAAATGCCCGGAAAAGGCATGGTCGAGTAAAACATCCTCGCGTTCGTGTATAGGCGCGCGCGCGTATACGGGTCGAGTACTCGAATTTGCCGCGCAAGACTGCCGCGAGCGAAGGTTAAGTTTCCCGATTCCGGTAGGGTATGATCCTGTGATTCTTCTGCCTTGCTTGTCGATCTTGTATAATCAACAGTCTCTTTGGGTTCTGCTCTTTGATTCTCAGATGGGCAGGGCAATGAGAAGCATGGTAACAGTAGGTTGTGATGGAGCGTTCTCTCTCTTCCAACTCCAGACTCTGGCCGGACTGTATACACAGGGAGGTCAGGATTGGTCTTGCAAACCACTACATAAACATCTCTTTCCCATCGGTCAGCAATCTTGTGTTTCCCTCGTATGCTAACATTCTTCACCAAAACCCGGTCACCATGCTCCAACACAGCTCCCCTTGCCCTACTGTCATACCTCTTCTTGTTGTATGAGGACTTCTTAGCAGCTGCCTTTGATGCAATCGTATATGCACAATCCAGTCGGTCTCTGAGGTCCTGAGCATATTCACCATATGTATTTGGCAAATCGCCCTCAGGTTCCAATCCAAGGTACACGTCGATAGGTAATCTGGGATGGCGTCCGAACATGAGATAGTAG
Source organism: Ptychodera flava (assembly GCF_041260155.1). Lineage (NCBI taxonomy): Eukaryota > Metazoa > Hemichordata > Enteropneusta > Ptychoderidae > Ptychodera > Ptychodera flava. The sequence continues at coordinate 54,322,046 of NC_091928.1, read as the reverse complement.
GGGGCATAACCAGTGGAATCGTTGGTAGTACAGTTGTATGCATGCACAAGTGGGCCGACATATGATTTCCAGTCCTTCTTCTGGTGCTCCTCCAAGGTGCCAAGCATGTCAAGCAATGTACGGTAAAATGCTCTGTCTGTCCATTGCCCATTGGGTGGTATGGGGTCGTTCTTGACTTCTCAACTCCTGTTATCTTGCAAAGTTGTTAAATGGCCTCAGACTGAAAGTTTCTTCCCTGGTCTGAATGTAACCGGGCTGGAAACCCATAATGTACCATGAAGCTGTTGAAGAGATGCCCAGCTGTAGTCTGTGCGGTCTGGTTCTGGGTTGGGATTGCAACTGCATAGCGTGTGAAGTGATCAGTGATCACCAGAATGTTAGATACACCTCCCTTGGATTCTTCTAGGGTCAGATAGTCCATGCATACTAATTCCATTGGTTGACTGGTCTGTATGTTCACCAATGGAGCAACTGATCTTGCGCCTGGGGGCATCTTCCTTCTCACACATCTTTCACATGACTTGATCTTAGTCTCAATGTCATGTGCCATGTAAGGCCAGAAGAAGTGAGATCTCACCAAATCTAGTGTTCTGTCCTTACCAAGATGTCCAACAGCATCATGCAGACCTCTGAGCACCATGGCTCTTTACTGTCCAGGGATTACTAGTTGATGCACCTTGTTGCCATCACCTGTAATACGACTCCTGTAAAAACACCACTCTTGAAACTGAGTCTCTGCCATTCATTGAGATAGCGCTGAACCTCTGAACTCTCAGCCATTCTTTTTGTTCTGGTTGGAAGTTTCCCACCCTCCTTGAGGATGACGATGCGTTGAATGGCGGGGTCTCTTTGCTGTGCAGCCACCCAACTCATCCCTAGTCAGTGTGGGTAAAGATTCACTCCCTGGCAGTGTTGGGGGACAATCTATGGTCTCGGGTACTGCTGTATTTGAACAACCAACCATCTCTACCAAGGGAATCCTTGCAGTGATATAAGACTGACACAGAGCCTCTACCGATTCACATGGCACTTCACATGGCACTCCTCCTGTCTCATAGCGACTGAGGGTATCCTGAAGTGAGTCAGAGTCGGTCTCTTGGTTAGGAGTGTGAGGCTGGCGAGATAGGCCATCAGCATCAGCATTTCTTGTTCCTGGTCGGTAAGCAAGACTGAAGTTATACGTTGAAAGTGCGGCAAGCCATCGATGACCAGTGGCATCTAACTTTGCACTGGTTGTTACATAGGTTAAAGGGTTGTTGTCAGTAACTACCTTGAATGAGTTCCCACACAGGTAATCGTGGAACTTGTCAGTTACTGCCCACATTAAGGCTAGAAACTAAAGCTTATGAGCGGGGTAGTTTCTTTCACTCGGAGACAAACCCCTACTCGCATATGCAACAACTCTCTTCCTGCCATCTTGTTCTTGGTATAGAGCAGCACCTAGACCATTAAGGTTCGCATCTGTGTGGAGCTCAAATGGGATGCCATAGTCAGCATAAGCAAGTACAGGTGGGTTTGATAACCTGTGAATGATGTCATTGAAAGCAGTCTGGCATTGGTCTGTCCACACAAACTCAGGCAGTGATGAGTGTTTGGTTCTTCTTCGGTCCTTGCGCTTGCTTGGGAGTCCAGCTGTCAAATCATTCAATGGCTTCACTACCTTTGAAAAACCTGGGACGAACCTCCGATAGTAACCGGCGAAACCTAAGAAGGACTTGACCTCGTGGACACTCCTTGGAACAGGCCATGTTTTCAGGGCCTCAACCTTGTCCGGATCAGTCTCTACGCCATCTCCTGAAACCACGTGCCCAAGGTACTTGACTTGACTCTTGAAAAGTTGGCATTTGGATGCCTTTACCTTCAGCCCATACTCTTGGAGACGATCAAAGACTGCCTCAAGATGCTGAAGGTGTTCTTCAAAAGTGGATGAGAATATGATTGTATCGTCCAGATACACAAGGCATATCTTTAGATTATAGTCTCCTATACATTTTTCCATGAGCCTCTGAAACGTGCTTGGAGCATTGGTCAACCCGAATGGCATACGATTGCACTCGGTAGAATCCAAAGGGTGTGGTAAAGGCCGTCTTTGGTCTATCTTTGTCCGCCATTCCAATCTGCCAATAGCCGCTCTTCAAATCAATTGTTGAAAACCACTTGGCTCCTTTCAAGGCATCCATACTCTCCTCTATTCTTGGCATGGCATAGGAGTCTTGACGGTCTTGGCGTTCAACCTTCTGTAATCAACACATAGGCGAATTGACCCATCTTTGTTCTTGACAAGCACAATGGGGGGCTGCTCATGGACTACTTGACTCACGTATGGCCCCACTTGCCAACATACCCTGGAGGAGGGACCTCACTTCATCATACATGGCAGGAGGTATGCGGCGATGCCTTTCACGAATAGGGTGGTTATCACTGAGTGGTTATCGTATGTTGCACAGCTGTACAATAACCAAGATCATTGTCATGTTTTGAGAATACATCAGACTTCCTCACTAGTAGCTCTTGGGCCAGCTGATATTGAGTAGCACTCAAGTGGTGTAAGTCTATATTGCTGCCAAGTGATACATTAGCACCCAGATGATCACTACAATTACTATCCTGTCTGGCGGCCGTCATCTGTTGCTGAATCCCAAGCTGGTATTGTGAAGGTGATCTGGCCCACGTAACAGCATGAACTTCACCAATCACATCCCCTGGCTTCACAGTTACCGTCTTGTTAGAAAAGTTCTGCAATTGCACAGGTACCCTACATTTCTTTCTGGTACACTTCATAGTTAGGGCTGATGGGTTGACAACAAGACCACCTGGAAACTGTCTCGTCCCTCTGGGTTCGACAGTAACAATGTATTTGTCTCCCTGAGGGCCCGATTTAGTTTTACCCATAATGTTGATAACGCTGTTAGGTTCAACTCTAACTGGGCGCCGCAGCTGGGCTCTCACCACACCAAGATTACCATCTTCACCACAGAAATTGTCCCTGGCATCAAGGTGATTGTAAGCATCCTGGACAGCAGCTGATATCCTCAAACTTTGGACAGATGAAGCCTTTTGTTAACACAACCTAGAACTCTTCCTGTACAAGTTAATGAGGTTGGTGCCAACACACAATGGTACTTCTTGGTTGTAAGCTGTATCCAACACAACCAGTACCAGCACACTGTAAGTCTCATCAGTACCAAAGACATCTCTTGGAAAGGAGATCTCAGCCTCTATGTATCCAGGAATTCCACCACCTGACCTTGTGCTCCAGTTATGGTTAACAGCTCTTCAATGGGATGTATCTCGCATGACGACAAATTGTTCTTGTAGAATGATTCACCGACTGCCATTACCTGAGAACCAGTGTCAATTAAACTGCGGCAGCACACCCCATTAATGAATGCATTTTCTTCATTAGGATCACCCACAATGTGGTTACTGATTGACAGTGAACGATGACGTTTGCTTGGGCTTGCTCATTGGTTCTGCCTACCACCCGCCCGCCGGTGGAGGCAGCTGGGGTTTAACTGACCAGATTGCTCAGGAACAGAAGGGGCGTTGTCCACCATCTTGGGATTTTGGCAACCTCTGGCTATGTGTCCCTCCTGACCCCATCTGTAACAAATTACAGGTCCGCGGATGCGACCAGTACCTTCTTAACTTTAACCTCTCCTTCTTGTGCCAGCATTTTGTTCAGGCAGATTCCTTTCTCTTTGCCTACCTCTACCATGACCCTGCTGTGAGGGCATGTCTTGAGGGTTAGCGTCTGAACTCGTACCATTACCCTCCATCCTGTCAAGTCTGGCTGCCAAAGACTGCATGTGTTGCTGAATTTCCTTTACTACTGAGTCCTCCTTCACAGCATTTGCCTTTTCAGGGACAATGGTCTGATTGGAGATACCAGCATGTGCAGGTTTGGCATACGCAAATGTTTCCTTCACTTCTTGGTCTGCTAGGCGAGTGATGCGGAGCAACTCATCAAATGATGTTGCCTTATCATAGCGATGTCTGGCAATATTTTTTACTCGTTCATCATGCAAACCCTTCCAAAATACAGTTCTGAGAGCTTCACCCACCGCCACTGCTGCTATACCACCTCTCTCCTTGGCCTTATTAATTGCCAACTCAAGGCGACATCCATATCCAGCCACTGTCTCCTTCTCTTCCTGTTTGCTGTTATAAAATTGCTGTAGTAGAGTAGCACCAGTTTCAACCACACCATATATCCCACTCAACTTTTCCAGGATAGCCTCAATGGTTACATCTAAACCCATGTGCATCACAACTCTACCTGCATCTCCGTGCAGTGACTTCCCAATTGCTGTGGCCAGCGTCTCCCTGCTATGTGTTCCATCTCTCTACAAACACTCAATTTCGTATTTCTATGACTCAAAGTCTGAGTCACCTTTATTCTTTGGGTCACCAGAAAAAGTTGAAATTCTTGGCGGTTGAAACAATGCAGCTGGTAGCATGACCGTAGACTTGTCAGTTGTAACTGGACATGACACCGCTGGGCGTCCGTACTTTGGTTTGACTCCTATACCAGGTTGCTGACTGACAGGGGTTACTTCATGTCCAGCTTTACGCAGAACTTCGATCATGCGGTTCAATTCGGCCTGGTCGACTTCACCGGCATTGGTTACTTCACTCTCGTACTGTAACTTTTGACAGGGTGTGTACCAGGTTGGCATGACAACTGGTCTTGATGTCATACTGCTGCTCATTGTCTTGGGTATGGTGTTAGATGCTGATGGTGTGGCCTCATATCGGAGTCTATCATACATACTGACAGGCACCCTAGCAATTGTCAACTTGCTACCCAGGAACAGTCGGCCATTAAGTTTCACAATTTCTTCTTGAGCTGCAGCCTTGTCAGCAAACTGGCAGAAAGCATGGTCACTACAACTAACTGACTCTGGGTCGACCGGCCAGACAATATGGCTGACTGTACCGACAGATGACAGGAATTCATTCAACTCCTCACATGTAGCACTCCCTGCAATGCCCTTAATATAAACCGTATGGTCCAACAGGGCTCTAAATTCGCTGGGTGTACAGGTGTGTGGAGGGGTATCCATCATTGCTTGTAAAAACACAAGTATGTCAATCAGATATTGAGCAGGTATTTATCGTAGAAGAAAACAAAATATATAGTTTACAGAGTCTCTCTTGTACTTTCAACTAGCACAGCAACAGTTCAGTTCAAACCTCTTTATTTCTCTTCAGCGACGTACAACTTGTGGTTCACTTTAATAGTTGACTGGAGTTACCATGGAGATAATGCTGGATACATCACCTGTCAAACACTGCGACATAAACTTCATAGGGCACCATATGCTTGTGTACTGCAACACTTTTGCAACGGAGCCCCACGTCGGGCGCCAAATTATGTAGCCATGTAAGGGGAAACCCTGTTAAAATAAAGGAGAGTATACATCTACAGTTTACTCGACCACAACGTTCACTGCTGTCAAAAGCTTGAAAAGAAATATCAATGAGGCAGACACAGAAAATGTGCAGTTGTCTGCAAGTCAAACTCTTTAATGAATCTCGTCAGATATCACGAGATTCTCAGCAGTGAAAGTCTGACACTGGTGGCGCTGTACCCACTCTCGCTAACAGGTTACTCATTTGTATTAGGTAGGTACGTATAGTACCTGTATACAGTATATATATACAATCAGAAAAGAAAATAAAAAATAAAAATTGTCTATGGTTACACACACACTACGTGACCTTTAAAACTTCGACAAAAGATTACCATAGACTAGCTGTCATATCTATTTTTTAAATCTGTTTGTAGATGTCATTGGCTCTACACTGGATGATGCTAAGACTAAAACAAAAATTACTGACACAAAAAAGACAAAACACTGCCACAAAGTACAAGTGTCAGAGAGGGAAGTGAGATGGAGACAGCCACACCAACACAACCTGAGATGACTGGCAGGGAGGGAAGTGAGATGGAGACAGCCACACCAACACAACCACAGGTGCTGGGAGAGGGCATCAGAAAAGACACAACAATGTTACCTGAAGCACATGTTGCAGAAAAGAGCGTCCATGAAGAAAGACTAGTTACCATGGGAAAAGAACATCAGAAACGTAACATATTTTTTCATTGTCTACTGCAATTGATAAGTAATACCAGATCTGTACATCAGCCTGTAAAAGTGAAGCACTTGTACTATGATAGCCAGTGAACATTGCACAAGGCATTTTTGCAAATTATAAATTTGAATATTGGCCTTGATTGGGTAAAAAAATATAGTTAAACCAGTAAACAGATAATGTGAGAAAAATATTCTGATAAATGCTTGTGCATTTTGCCTATATACCAGTACATTAAAGGAACTGAAATGAGCACTAGTAATTTAAGGGAAGATCAAAGAATACTATATCACAGCTGGGGAATGGTCTTTAAAGGAGACAAATTCCTTGAATTTTTTGGGACTGAGATCTCTTATGAGATTCTGTAGTTTGTCTGAGTAATACCCCTGACAGAATTGTTGGATCATGAATATTTTTCTCATTTCTCTGCTTAATTGGACTTACATGTACTCCACCAGAATCGGAAAACTTAACCATTACCGCCTGGTAAACGCGAGTGAAATACTCGTGCTCATCTCATGGAGACAGCGTGCGCGCGGCAATCTCACCTCGAGTTCAAAGAAACCGACATGTTCCACACAACGCGTATTTAAATCTGTACACGTGGAGCGAGTGTTGAGAAGGACATGTTGTTTGTCTGTCAAGTTGAGTTATGCGCCATCTATTGTCTGGTACCATGTAATCTGTGTTGACCTTACTATAGGCCTACACTCTGTTGCCCAACGAAGTATGTGTGCGTCTGGGAGACCAAAGAGGACTGTAGTCAGACGTTACCTGGCGTCAATGAGTTGTCAGGAACACGTGAAAATTGGTGTCGGGCGAGATAGAGTATCGGGCGAGTTGGTATTGTTACGACTGACTTTTCGTAACTTGTAATTGTCGACGGATCGTCACTCACTCAAAGTCACACAATCGAGAGGTACTACGGGGAATCGTAATACTTTCAGTAACTGGAACGCACACCAAGTAGTCAGTTTAACTCACCACTTCAGATCTTTATTACTAAGGCAGAGCGGCACCAAGTCCGTACTCAGGATACAATCATCAATCAGCAAAAACTCTCCCAAAAGTTCTCAGTTCTCCTCGAACTATCAAAATCATTGGCTTTTATACATTTCATCAAAATTATATCACGTTTTGACTCCATGTGACATACGTTCATTGCACGTAATGTCACTCGTGTACTTACAACGTGAAAGAGTAATAAAACCATAAAAGTTATACAAGTTATGAAAGTCGGTAAAAGGTCAAAATGTCATCATTTTAAGGCGTTACACTCTCCCACCTTTTTAATAACCAGCGTCCTCGCTGGACAAATCAAAGAGCAGAATCAATCAATCATGTCTAGAAAAACAATAAAATGAGAAAGTAAGTACAAGGAATTCGAAATATAAATTGATAAAATACAAGGAAGGAACACTAAAAATTATAAAATATCAGATACATAAATCGATAAAACAGTTGAATAAACGAGCGATTAAATATAAAATAAACATACAAGAATAAGAATAAAAGATTGAAAATTAAAGTGATCGTGAAATTATAATTAGAAATATCAATGAAGTGGTGGTAATAATATAATAATAATAATGCTAATAATAATACATCAATAATAATAGTAATAATATATCAATAATAACAAAATAATAAATCAAATGAGTAAAATAATGATATACAGTCAACGATCGGAAAATAACATAAATAGAGACACCAGTAATAATACAATCTGTAGTAAATATCGCGAAATCTCCAAAAACTTAATTCCTCAGGCCATTCGATTCGGTCAAATCTAAGGACCATTGTATCACTTACGGATCACTAGCACTGGCATTTTTAGCCAACTGAGGGGAGAATAAACAACAAAACACAACTCCTGTACGCGTACTTCATCAACAACAAAATACAAGTTCAACACATCATCAACAAAACAAAACAACACTTCAAAAAAAGAAATTTGCGTACAAGTCAAAAATATCAACCTAACAAAAGAGTGGTTTGCCAAAGTACACCATTGCCATTGTGACCTTTGATGTCTGTACAAATGCTAGAAAGCGTTCGACTGAACTGCACCTAAAGCTATCTCGTATCAGAACGTTATCCCGACAATGTCAATTTACACAATTTGTCATCCAGGGCCTGGTTTACAGCCTTCGAACTTCATACTATTGCAAAGGGCATGGACCTTTCCTCTTTACGTCAAAGGGTGAAGGAACTCATTAAATACAGTTAAACTAATAATGGACCCCACGAAAGTGTTTACTGTAGCATCTTAATCTCAGGTGGCAAATATCGCATACCACCATCGCATTGTTCTCATTTATTCGAACCATAGTTTTTATTATCGCCTGACTTTTGTTTTATCGCTCGGAGCGCCAGAGATTGGTACTGGGTTTCTCCGTAAACTTGTCAATGCGGCCTCATTCAGATTTTCTTGCGGTTCCCAGGTATTATGTTTGTCATCATACCCGTGCCATTTTATGAGGAATTCCAATTTACCGTTACGATACCTGCCCTTTACTATTTTCTCGATCCCGAAATATTGGTTTGCCTCCCTATCTGTACTTTCCTCGCCACTTTGAGAATTAGAAAGTCTGCTCAGACATTCCTCTGTGCGTTTACGTACGTCGCGCCGATATCGTCTACCATTGTTCACGGTAGGCGATGAATCTTAAGGCGCCTCACTAGCACTATAATAAATCTCTGTATCGGAATCCATATGATAATCTACCCGAGTTTGATTTTGCGGTTCGGTGACTCGGTCTAAATCATCATCGACGTCACTATCGTCAGCGCTATATTGAACAGATTGTGGCTCTAACAATCGCTCTGGTTGTATATGCGCATACTTTAATCGATTACATGTACAACTTTAGGGTACAGCTTATTATCGTCGATATGTTCTAAACGGTAATTTACCGGTGAAACTTGCGCACTGATTCTGTACGGTCCCTTGTAAGGATGACGAAATTTCAGACTTCGACCTACTACTACGGCTGGACTGTATAAGTAAACAGTATCCCCTACCTTGAATTTTACTACCCTGCGTATTTTCTTATCATATCTTTCCTTCATCACATTTTGCGCCTTTGCTATATTCTCCTTTGCCAAACCGATGGCGACATTTCTTTTTTCTGCCAAATCCTTTAAATGCAAACTAATATTTCGAGTTTTTCCTGGCTGGGGTAAAATTTCTACGTCTACCGGAAGTCGTGCTTCGTATCCGAACATGGCCCTAAATGGACTAATACCGGTAGTCTCGTGCGGGGCGGCTCGATAAGCAAACATGACCGAAGCCAAATATATATCCCAATCGTCTTCTTTTTCAGATACATACATGGATAACATGCTTAAAAGGCTGGAGTTCAGTCTTTCAACAGCCCTGTTACACATCAGGTGGTACGGCGAGGTCACCTTTTTTGTAATATCGAAATATCGACAAACTTCTTTTACTATTTGAGACACGAAAGCCGATCCTTGATCTGAGAGAATAATACTAGGGAAACCAAATATGCACAGGACTTGTTCAAACAATATCTTAGCAACCGTCTCAGCCTTCATATCGTGCGTTGCAAAGGCCAAGCTAAACTTAGTCAAATACTCAGTGAACAATAAAACATATTTATTGCCTTGAGCGGTTGGTTTCAAGGGACCTAAGAAATCAACGCCTATACGTTGCATAACTGACGCTACTGGGATTGGGAGCAGAGGGGCGTTTCCCCTAAGACCACGCTTGCGCGAATGGCAAGGAACACACGAGTTAACATATTCAGTAACGTCTTTGATCATATTTTTCCAGTAATATCGCAACCTGATCGTTTCCAATGTACGACTAACACCCTGATGACCAGCGGTCGCGTCATCATGCATCCTACGGAGAACATATAATTGTAATGCTTTCGGAACAACTAACTGCCAAATACAGTTCTCCCTTTTCACTGCCTTTCCGGTCGCATTCCAATAGTGATAGAATGCACCATTTATAATTACATAATTATCACTATCACAAGCAATGTGTCTCGCTAATTTGTCGTCTGTCGGCAATACACCATTTTCAAGGAAATCAAACCACGGTTTTAACTCTTGATCCTCTCTCTGTACACTCACTATTCTTTGTTCCGTGGCATCTGGTTCTCCTACCTGACTTTCATCGGTACTAGTGTCATTATTATTTCGTTGGGGGTCTAGGTTATCTGTGTCGGGCGCTTGTTGCTCATGTGTCAAAGCCTGGTCTCCTTCATACAATTGTCGTACATCAGTTACGATATCATTGTCTGAAACGACCTGTATTTCATTAACTAGGGCGACTGACTTATCTTGATCTCCTATAGGCGTATTATTACTATCGTGTGAATTATCTACCTGTCGTTTAGCGTCCGTATCAGCACTCATTTCCGACTTTTCATTATCTATGCCATCTTTACAACTAAAATCTGAGCTATAATCAGACACACATCAGAATAATTTCGTCGCGACAATCCATCGGCGTGAGCAATAGACTTTCCCGGTTTGTGGACAATCTCATAATCGTAACCCTGTATCTTAAGAATCCAACGCGCGATTCTACCTGACGGTTTCTTTATTTTGAACAAATACGGGAGATTTGCGTGGTCCGTTATAATCTGGAACTTCGTCGAACGCAAATAGGGGTCGCATTGAGAAAGACCGTTAATTACTGCGATTGCTTCGCATTCGGTAGTGGTATAGCGTTGCTGGGCGGCTGTGAGGGAACACCCCCGTATACGATGGGCCTTTCCACACTTTCTTATCCATATACAATTTGAAAGGTTCGCCTAAACATGGATATCCAAGGACGGAAGCGGTGATTAAGGCTAGCTTAAGGCAATCAAAAGCCTCGTGACATTCCTTGCGCCAAGAGAACTTTACATCTTTTCTCAATAATTTATACAAAGGGCCTGCGATCTTAGCAAAATCCCTAATAAACCGACGATAGAAACCAACACAGCCTAAAAATGCTCGTACTTCAGAAACATTCTTAGGGACAGGGAAATCTTGCACAGCACTTACCTTTTTCGGGTCTACTGATATTCCCTCCTTATCAAGACGGTGCCCTAGGAATTTCACTTGCTTTCTACCGAAAAAGCATTTCTGTGGACGAAGTTTCAACCCCACCTCACGAAGGCGAGTTAATACTGCGTCAAGATGTTGCAAATGCTCCTCAAATGATCGTGAAAAAATAATCAAATCATCAATATACACCAACACATACCGCCATAACATATTCCGAAAAATGAATTGCATAGTGCGCTGGAAAGAATTCGCTGAATTCTTCATACCCTGGGGAAGTCTATTAAATTCATACAATCCATCATGACAAACAAAAGCAGTCTTATGTGCATCCCTCTCGTCAATTGCAATTTGCCAAAACCGGACATCATAACCAAAGTAGAGAAATACTTGGGATTTTGGTCACCTATCATTTCCAGTGATTCTATCAAATTCGGGATGGGGAAAACGTCGGGTTTAGTCAAAGAATTAACCTTTCTGTAATCAATGCAGAAGCGATACTCGTTATTTGACGGTTTTTTAATAAGCACGACAGGGCTTGAGAATTGGGACGTACTCGGTGAAATTATACCTTGCGCTAACAAATTATCAACTTCCCTCTCAATGGCTTTCCGTTTCTCCGGGTCGACTCGGTACGGTGGCATCTTTACGGGTTGGGCCCCTGGGACTAACTCAATACGATGTTTGATCACATCACAGTAACCTAATCTCTTATCATCGTCAACAAACGCCAAACGATTCTTCCATAAAACATTGTGTAAACTCTTTGTTTGATCTTCATCCAGGGCTGAACCACCCAAGTCAAATTTACTTAAGAAATGTCGTTTGAGGGCGTCATTTGTTAAATCATTAGGCAGGGTGTCATTTTCAACATCCAAATTGTGAATAGTAGCTCCCTCAGGAAGCGGGCAGAAAATCCCCAATTTGGTCCCCTTTCTAACATATACGTCTCTGTCGGTCGAATTCACCAACCTTATTGGGATCTTGTTTTTTTCGGTGACAGTTACAACCCGCGCTGTCGCAACTCCCAGGTGTATTAAAGCTTTAGTTGTTTCAGTATGTCCAACAATTCCGTCGGGCATACTACAATTTAACTGGCCAGGAACTTTACGTTCAGACCGAGGTGAAATAACAAACCCCTGGGCAGCCATTATAACACCCTTCACAGGTATTTGTCGACCATCTGTTAATTTTACAGCTTTATAATTAGACTTAAGAATTTTAATGTGGCGTAACTTCGGTACTTCTGATAATAATCGCATAGGGGCAACAGTAATGGCGGCCCCAGTATCTACAATCGCCGATATACATTGATTCATTACATTTACATTAATTACATTAATTCCTTGCATACATTGATCATTAATATTCAAATTACATATACTCTTTACAACATTATTACTCCCCGTCCCTCGCTGTTCACAGGTATTATAATTTTCAGATCCATTTCTAAAACCTGCCGGCCTTATCCGTTTTTTCGCTGAGAATCTCTGCCTCCAGCGAAACAATGGTGTGCAATATGGCCAAGCCGATTACAACTGTAACAAGTCATTGACAATGACATAGTCCCCACTTGTAATAGGAGTATTAGTCTTGATGGGGCAGGGAAATGAGGTCATTAAGAAGTATCACTGGAGTGTATATGTTCAGATCTATGGACACATAGGTCTATGTCATTGTTCCCAATTTGAAACAAGAGGCATGTCTAAGTTATGGTTCTAAATCGGGAAAAAAGATCAGACCTCTAGCTGTATTGGCCAGCCAAGAAATACATATGTGCATAATAAATGAGGTACAAGATGTGACATCTTAAGTTCTATTATCCTATCAAAATTGAAGCGTAAAGAACTTGTGGTTACTGAGTTATGCATATATATGCATAATCAAGGTCAAAGGTCATCAAGGTCACGTGACATTTTGAAAAAAAAAACATTGTATTGCTAATTAATCCATATATGCCAAAATTCAGACCTCTAGCTCTATTCACTTGCCCACAATCACATATGGGCATAATTAACGAGGTAAAGCATGTGTTGAAATAAGGTCTCCCATCCTACTAAATGTAAAGGACATAGCACTTGTGGTTACTTATTTATTGACATAATCGTGTATTTTAGGTAAAAGGTTATCGAGGTCACATGATATTTTGTCAAAAAAATTCTATCCTATAGTCTATCCCTATATACCAAAAATCAAACATACGGGCTCTATTGGCTCGCTCAAAATAAGATATGCACATAATTGATGAGGTACAATATAATGCGTCATAAGGTGTCCAATCACACCAAATATGAAGGGTGTAACACTTGTGGTTCCTGAGTTATGGACAAATATGTATATTTGAGGTCAAAGGTCACCGAGGTCACATGACATTTTGGAAAAAAAATGTTTTGCTAAGTTATCCCTATATACCAAAAATCAGACCTCTAGCTCTATTGGCTCGCTCAAAATTAGATATGCGCATAATTAATGAGGTACAATATGTGGCATCATAAGGTGTCCAATCATACCAAATATGAAGGGTGTAGCACTGTGGTTACTGGGTTATGGACAAATATGTATATACATGAGGTCAAAGGTCACCGAGGTCACATGACATTTTGGAAAAAAAAATGTGTTGCTAAGTTATCCCTATATACCAAAAATCAGACCTCTAGCTCTATTGGCTCGCTCAAAATTAGATATGCGCATAATTAATGAGGTACAATATGTGGCATCATAAGGTGTCCAATCATACCAAATATGAAGGTGTAGCACTTGTGGTTACTGGGTTATGGACAAATATGTATACATGAGGTCAAAGGTCACCGAGGTCACGTGACATTTTGTCAAAAAAATTGTATTGCTAAGTTATCCCTATATACCAAAAATCAGACCTCTAGCTCTATTGGCTCGCTCAAAATTAGATATGCACATAATTAATGAGGAACAATATGTGGCGTCATAAGGTGTCCCATCATACCAAATATGAAGGATGTAGCACTTGTGATTACTGAGTTATGGACAAATATGTATATTTGAGGTCAAAGGTCACCGAGGTCATGTGACATTTTGTCAAAAAAATTGTATTGCTAGGTTATCCCTATATACCAAAATCAGACCTCTAGCTCTATTGGCTCGCTCAAAATTAGATATGCACACAATTAATGAGGTACAATATGTGGCGTCATAAGGTGTCCCATCATACCATATATGAAGGGTGTAGCACTTGTGGTTACTGAGTTATGGACAAATATGTATATTTGAGGTCGAAGGTCATCGAGGTCACATGACATTTTGTCAAAATATCCGAGATATCTGCGTGAACGGATGGACCCATGGATGGACGAACAGACGGACATGACCCAATCTATAAGCCCACTGGACTTCATCCGTTGGGACTAAAAATTGTGTCACTGCATCTTTTTTGCAATATGAATACGATGAAAACTAAATTTTTATTTTTCGTGGTCTCATACATGGGAGTCTATGGAGAGCTACCTTATACATGGGAGTCTGTGGACGTGTAAACTAAAAATATGCAAATTTCACCATGATTTGCCCAAATTTGGGAAAGGTCACTCCTATGCACTTCCATACCAAGTTTTAAATCTATCGGACTTGTGGTTTCAGAGAAGAAGATTTTTGACCAAAAATGGGAGAAAATTACAAAAAATCATGAAAAAAAGTCCAAGATACTGACCCAAGATGTGCACAATCATTTCAGGTCAGCCCAAAGTACTTACATGCTAATTTTTCATGTAATCTGCTCAGTGGTTGTCGAGTTTTTTCAATTTTGACTGTTTTACATTTTTCACTTAATTTGCATATTTTGGCAATGACAACTTCATTTGAACAAAATTCATCTACAGCCCATCATCCATGTACACACCAAATATCAAGATGGAATGTGGAGCGGTTTTGGAGTTTTTGATGTTGACGGACAGACATACAGATATACAGACATACAGACACATAGACATACAGACATACATACATACATACATACATACATACAGACAGTTCCCTAGCCTATAAGAATAGTTTCCATTGCCATATATACATATGGCTATGGGAGCTAAAAACAGCTATGTCACATAAATATGCTTAAGCCATATTTGGATAGGGATAATCCTGCTAAAACAAAGCCTGTCAGTGCAGTCAGTTCAAACCATTATAAAGATAGTGATACTGAAACTGACTTGAGTGAAAATACTCTAAACTCAAAGCTGGGCTCGGTCAAGCTTCAGAACTCAGAAATCCTGGAGAAGCTGGAGTCTACAAAGTTGGCACACCTCCAGCCAGAACAACAACAACAGGTGAAAGAACTGCTCCACGAATATAAACACCTGTTCCAAGATGTTCCAACGAGGACAAACATCATCTATCACAACGAAGATGTCTGCGACAGTAATCCAGTGGAACAACATCCAGACAGACTGAATCCTGCGAAAGCGGAATATCTCCAAGAGGAAGCCAAGTATTTGCCGAACAATGACTTTATCGAACTCAATAAAAATAACCGGACTTTGCTATGCATACTTTATGCGAAATTCAGTGCTATTTCAAGTTTCCAATACCAAATTGCAAGAGGATAGTCATGGGATAGATCATCCTGTTTGCTATTTTTCACGCAAATTTAACAAATCCCAGAGAAACTACTCTACAATTGAAAAGAGTGTTTATCTTTGATATTAGCTTTACAGCATTTTGAAGTTTATGTTACTTCTTCAAACCAGCCAATAGTAGTTTACATTGATCACAACCCTCTTGTTTTTCTGCAGAAATTTAAAGGCAAAAATCAGAAATTGCTAAGATGGAGTTTAATGTTACAGGAGCTTAATCTTGACATTAGGCATATCGAAGACAGAGACAATTTAATTACAGACTGTCTCTCTCGTATTTAGAGTTTATTGTTGTTCACACTTTTAAGATTACATTTGTAAAAGAAAGATTTTTCTTTGAAAAAAATTCTTTTTTGAAGAGGGGGTGTGTCATGTAGGTCATTTTCACACATTCGTCATGTCCTGAGTTCAATTAGTCTAGAACATTTTCAAGGTCACTGCCCTTAATGACCTCACAACCTTGAATTCAATTAGTCATGTTTGGAATGTTCTAGAAATTTAGATAGCTGTGTAAGAGAGATAATTTTAGAACAGTAATTAGCATGTCAATAAATGTTCTAGATTGTTCTTAGGGTGGACCATTTGATATCCAGGGGGGGGGGGGGCTTGGAAGATTGGTGGAGAGCCATTATTTTTTTTCCCACCTGCTTCACCATGAATTATTTTTTTTCTGCAGGGCATATGCTGGCAACTTTTTTTTTTCACTTTCTTTCTTCGAGATATATTTTTTTTTACCAAATTTCGGTGCAATGTTTGTTTGCTTGGTTTTTCACACCCAGTAACAAGATGCTGTTCTATCGCACACAGACTATATTCAAGAAACTAAATAAAGATATGTAAATACATGTACATTTTTGATTCACTTTACAAAAATATCAGTTTATAGATCTTATTTATACCATGGGTAGCACACTGAAAATACAAATCAAACAACTGATTACTGAGTTCTACATTAAGGGAGCCGTCATTATTTACGGCCTAGGAGGAGTTGGAGGAATTGCTTTAGAAACTCCAAAATTTCGAGTAACCCCCCCCCCCCTGCCCACCATGACGCGTTTGAGTAACCCCCCTCTCTGCTACAGAAATTTTGAGGGACCCCCCAAAAAAGTTAAATATAAATACAGTAAAATGGATTGCTGCTGTGATAGACCCTTACAGACCTTGATTAAACCCTGTGGTACATGTCTGCAGTGTCGGAAGAGGTTCCATTGCCGTGACAGGGGCTGATGTACAGGTCTGTATCCAGTGGTCTGATGACATGCAGTGTTTTCTGTAGGATTTTTTACAAGAGGGGGGGAAAATGTGGTGCAAAAGCACCACAAGGGACTGCGCAAGGGGGGAGGTCAGGAGGGGGGTGTCCCCCCTCCTGCCGTTGGAGCTTTTGAAAAATTGAGATTAAAATGGTGTTATTTGGTGGCACTTGGGGAGTATTTTTTTCAGATTTTTTTTGTATAAAAAACTCAAAGGAACAGAAATCTGAGACAGTATTCCAAAACTTATATTCCAGTTCACTGATTTCAATGAAGATTACATTTTTTGAAAATCAAAAAATAGCAACAGACATACATTTATTCACATTTATTATTTATTATTATTTTCCTCCAATAAAAGATGGGTTTGTTATCAAGGCATTCCACTGGTTTTAAACTTTATAGAATCAGAATTAGCTTGCTTTACACATTTTCCCCTATCGGTAACCTATACAATGTAGAATATAGAAAGCAGACGTTTCTCATGAATGATCAGGCAAGTATATCAATAATCAGGAAATACTGAAAAATGTACTCAGTACTAGCCTCTAACATAAGGCTTGCCACTTCGAATAGCTGATCATTCTCGTCTGAAGATCACAATAAGGTGAAACACATAGTGTAATGAGATTTTAGTTTCTACTTGAAACCACATGTATTATGATATATATATATATATATATATATATATATATATATATATATATATATATATATATATATATATGTGTGTGTGTGTGTGTGTGTATATATATATAATATATATATATATATATATATATATATATATATATATATATATATATATATATATATTATGTTTGTTGTGTGTGTACAATACCAGGTATGAACATACATATTTCAAGCATATATATTGTTGTTCTTTACTATTATTGTTCTATTAATTCATAACTTCACTAAATGCTTCAGTACATATCAACAAAATTGAGTAGCCCCTCCTTCTTGTTCTCCATTTTTTGAGCAACCCCCCCTTTGTAGCTTTCAATTTTTTGAGTGACCCCCTCAGATTCCTCCGACCCCCCCAGGCCATAAATAATGACGGCTCCCTAAGCATTAAACAAACTTACAGTGAAAACTTTTCTGAGAATATCACTGGTGTCATCAGAAGAGATGATGGTATCCTACATATATTTGTAAAATCATGTACATTTATGGCATTTACTTGTGCTTGAAAAAAATATGTCATTGTCTGACAAGTGTCCTGGTTTGAGTGATATTAGCAAGTTGAACAGTCCAATTGACTGACTGAGTCCACTTGACCCAGTTCATGGCAGGCTGTCTCTCTTCTTGTGGTATTGTGACAAAATCCATACATTCAGATTTACACATTTCTGGAAAACACTGGTGAGCAATTTCAGTTCTTGTTTTCAGTTGCTGAAAGCTACAGTGATAGTAGCTGTAACTTTTGACAATTTTTCAGTGTTTTTGTTTGTGTATTTATTTCAGTTCCTCGTTTAATAAATTCTAAGTTATTGTTCCTCAAGTTTGAAATCGTTTATACTTTATAAAACTCCAGAGACAGCTTGATTTTTATTGATGCTGCAGTGTGCATCGAAAAATTGCCAAGATTTTTTTTTCCGAGTCGCAATGGTCCATAATTTTTTTTTCCATCAGCCACTTACAGCCAGATTTTTTTTCGAGCAACTCCACCCGGCATCTTTTTTTTTCCCAATCTTCTAAGCCCCCCCCCCCAGGATATCAAATGGTCCACCCCTTATATGCTCTTATGTAAGCACATGTGTATAAAAAGGGACGTGCACAGCTTCCAGTCAGATTTTTTGGATCGTGTCTCTTGTGTGATACTACAAGTGTTTCGAAAACTCCAGCAGTAGTCATTCTCAAGACTTTTCAAGACCTTCACTGCCAACGCTGGATTTATACTATGGACTTGTGCAACTTTAGGCCTGCAAGCCAAAGGACTGTTCATTCATCCGACAGACTGTTACAACTCTGAGACTGGAGCTTTGCCGTGCCAGCTGAGATAAGTAGTCTGTACACTTTTAAAGCTTGTACTCTATCCCTGACTTAGCAATTAGTTTTATTTTCGTAATAAATTTTGTTTAAACGTTAACTGCTGAGTTCACCCTTTTGTTCGTTTCTCTGCACGTAACAAGACTGGGACTTAAAACACAGCCCTGTTTTACTCCTTCTTCAACTTTCAGGCTGGGTGAGATAACAATGATTAACAATGCTGTTTCAAGAGTACTCTATTGGCAGCCACAAACAATCCTATGAAAATATTTTTCCTTGCCCATCAGGAAACTTTTTGAGCCAAGGATACATTAATCTGTACGAAAATTCAAAATTAAATTCATGGCAGCAATGAAAATCTCTCGAAAATCAGCTGTCTAGTCTACAAAGGAAAAGATCTATGTGATATTATGAGGTCGACTGGCCATGGGCATGTGGGCTGGTCAGTTGCCACGATCTGAGAAAACATATTCCACTTTGACCTTACAAATTGTCTCATATCTACAGACAATTTATTTCCAAAATATATCATTTGACTTTGATCAGTACAGTTACTATATTGCCGATTTTGAAGTCAAAAGACAAGGGAATACTATTGTCATCCATTTTCCAAATAATTGACCTCTCATTCTGCCGATAGACTGGCCTTGCAGACGGTGCTGTACCATAAGCAGTGTGTCTTCCTGGCCTATAGTTATGGCCTACCATCGTACTGAGGCTAGACTGTCTCTCCAGGGAAACACGCCCGCATAAAAAATAAAATAGTTGAACTGATGTATTTAGTTTTTTGTATCTCATGCCTGACCTGTTTTAAAGTACATGATCTTCATCAAACAAAGATCCCGTACACCAAAGATGGCACACAATACCTCTACTATGCTATAGATTTTGTGATTGACCGGCACTGCTATGCTACGCAGGGCTTCCTCACTATATTCTGGCATCATGTGGAGACATCGTCATTGCTACGGTGCATGATGTACTGTTGCTTGGATAATCGGTCGAAGGCAGTAAGTTTTTAATGAATTTCCTAAAATTTTAATTTAAGGAAATTTACCACAGCAATTCAACAAAGATAACACATAGGCAAAGCAATGTAACTTTATTCAAAGAAAGGAAATCCTCATTTTATAATTACCATCGATCACGCAAAATGAACGGTTATTTCTTTGTGAAATCTTCATAAAATTTAAGGAACAATATTTCTTTCAATCAAGCTTTTTGCTGATGATCGCATCTCCAGGACTGCCAGTGCAATGAGGTTTACGATAGGTTACAACACACTGTGCTTCTTACACCCCGATTACGCCTCATTCTTTGTTGGTATGTACATATCAGCACACTGCTGTACAAGTTCTACAGTAAACAAATGACATCATTATGCATATCAATGCACGACAGGACAAGGTTTTTGCGAACCTCAATCATACGGCATACCGGTACTCGCCTTACACACTCGGGCCCTTCCGCTGTACAACCTCTGTCTGCAAAAACTGTATTAGGGCCATAAAGATTGTTCTTATGGTAGAAGAATTGTTTTAGGCTCTGGACATAAATTACAGAGGCGGGGGGTGTTTTTCAAAACACCACTGCATCAAAAATAGTGGCCCTTCAAAAGTTCACGCACAAAAATTAGTGACCCCCTTATCCATGCATGAAAATAAGTGACCCTCCCCTGTTACTCAATACCCCCAACAAACACGCAATATGTTTAAGACCCCCTTCTGACTTGCTAAACTTTTGAAGTCCCCTCCCAAAAGGAAGGCAAAATGTGGTCGATATAAAGCTTTGCCCCAAAAATATCAAATCATATGTGTGTGATAATTCATGTAATTAGACTTTGCTTGAAGTGGCAGGTAAAAAGTGCGTGCGTGTACAAAAAATGTAATTTTAGATTTCATCGATAATGTTGATTCAGTATACATGGACATAGCACACAAATTAGGAAAGTTCATTAAATATGCAAATTAGCTATTAATTGACAAGATACTGCTGAATGTCTTTGCTTGCTATTACAACACTTTGAGATCAAAATCTATACCAAGTTTCATAAAATTTGCTGTCGTATTTCAAGACATATTTCATTAATTACAAAAAGTCATAAAATATGCAAATTAGCAGGTCAATGACACAACAAACTTTAAAAGTATCCCAACAAAAGTAACAGATTTGCATAGGAATGTGAAAAGTACATATGAAAGATATATCAACCTAATCGGACCTTCAAATCAAAAGTTTTGGGAATTTTTTCTAATTTTACCTTTTCACCTCATTTGCATATTTTGACAGAAGCATGTTAAATTGAACAAATTTGCATCTAAACACTTAAGTCTCCAACTTGCATTGCCACTGCTTCAGATTTGTGCAAAAAATGGGATTCAGAAAATTCATTGTGTTGCATGGGATTCAGATTCAGATAGTTTTTTCGATTCAGAAATTTTCACATTGAATAACAAACAATTGTACGTCGTATCAAACCTAAAATTGATTTGCATATGCATGCCCACGTGTATTACCTTTTTGTAAAGATTGAAAGAATTAGTGCTGGAATATTAGTGTTACAGCTCTTGACATGCAAAAATAGATCTGAATGGCAGCCAGGCAGCCATATTCGATTGTTTCGAAAAACATATAATGTGCATGTTTGAGTTATAGTGTATTTTCTTGTGCTAGGTTTGAATGAAATCGGTTCATATTAAAGCTGCATAATGCCCGCAGACCTGAAACAAAATGGCTGCATGGTTTCAATATTGGATTGTATCCCAAAACAATTTGATGTGTACTGAATATGTCCGCCATGGTGTGTTATCCTTGTACCAAGTTTCGAAAAAATCACTCCAGGCATGTTTGAGATATCACCATAGACGCATGGATGCACGGATGCATGCCACTCAATCTATGAGTCCCTGCCTGACTTTGTTGGTTTGGGCGAGGAAAATATCTCTAAAATCTACCATTTCTATCACCCAGAGGGAAGTAGCTTGGTATAACGTAATTGTCTTCCATGTCTATAGCACAAAAAAGCTTTCAAAGTATGTTTTGAGGCGTCACCACTGTCCACTGCACATGCTAAACAGTTCTCCTTAGGCTTAGTATGATCTGCAGGTATTGATGTCAAATGACTAGAAAATTCACTTACTGGATAGAATTATGCAAAATAAATCGTTCATTGTCCAGATATAAATAAAAATATCCTTTACAAAAAAACCCTCTTCATTCATGCATGGGCTACCAGACCTTGTCGCTGGGCTACCAACTTCAGAAAATGGTAGCCCAATGGGACTACCAGGGAAAAAAGTTAATTTCGAGCCCTGATAGTCAGATGCATTTTAACAAAATTTTGATACACCCTACAGAGGGCCCACATATCAAATGGTCCACCCTTGGTATTGACCATACAAGGACCATTTTTGCAGGAAGTGTGTTGACTATTTACAACCTTGGATACTCTTAAACATTGAAACTATTTTGGAATATATTTATTGGCAACAAAACCTGCTAAATCACCTTCCACTGTACTTTCTAATGATTTTTAGTCCTGACAGACACCGTCCAGGGGACTTATAGGTTTGGTCATGTCCTTTTGTGCGTGCGTGCATCTGTCCATCAGTGCGTCCGTTCGTTCCTGCAGATATCTCAGAGATGCCAGGAGCGATTTTATTGTAAGTTGGAAGAAGGACATCAACCTTTGTCATACCGGTACATATGCATGTCAATTTGTTTTGTGATACGATCCATAATGGCCACATGGTGGCCATTTTGTTACGATATTTTCATGTCCGGAGCCATAACTCGGGCACATCTTAACCGATTGTACGGTGGCCCAAAACTACCTGTTCTCTGCATTTAAAGTCTGCGTCGCATTCAATTTTTTTTGTCACATATGTCTCCGCACTCAAAGTCTGCGTCGCATTCAATTTTTTTTCTGTCACATAAGCTTATGTCTCCGCATTCAAAGTCTGTAATGTAAAAACAGTCAAAATTGAAAAACTCAATAACCACAGAGCAGATTACATGAAAAATTAGCATGTAAGTACTTTGGGCTGACCTGAAATGATTGTGCACATCTTGGGTCAGTATCTTGGACTTGCTATTTTTCATGATTTTTTTGTAATTTTCTCCCATTTTTGGTCAAAAAATCTTCTTCTCTGAAACCACAAGACTGATTGATTTGAAACTTGGTATGGAAGTGCATAGGAGTGACCTTTCCCAAATTTGGGCAAATCATGGTGAAATTTGCATATTTTTAGTTTACACGTCCACAGACTCCCATGTATAAGGCAGCTCTCCATAGACTCCCATGTATAAGGCCACGAAAAATAAAAAATTATTTTTCATCGTATTCACATTGCAAAAAGGATGCAGTGACACAGTTTTTAGTCCCCACGGATGAAGTCCAGGGGGCTTATAGATTGGGTCATGTCCGTCCGTGAGTCCATCCGTGAGACCATCCGTTCACGCAGATACTTCAGACATTTTGACAAAATGTCACGTGACCTTGGTGACCATTGACCTCAAATATACAAATTTGTCCATAACTCAGTAACCACAAGTGCTGCACTCTTCATATTTGGTATGATGGGACACCTTATGACGCCACATATTGTACCTCATTAATTATGTGCATATCTAATTTTGAGCGAGCCAATAGAGCTAAAGGTCTGATTTTTGGTATATAGGGATAACTTAGCAATACTATTTTTTGACAAAATGTCATGTGACCTCGATGACCTTTGACCTCAAATATACATATATGGCCATAACTAAGTAACAACAAGTGCTACACCCTTCATATTTGGTATGATTGGACACCTTATGACACCACATACTGTACCTCATTAACCTCATTCTGAGCAAGCCAATAGAGCTGGATGTCTGATTTTTGGTATATAGGGATAACTATAGGAGAGAAATTTTTTGACCAAATATCATGTGACCTCTATGACCTTTTACCTAAAATATATGTTTATGTCAATAAATAAGTAACCACAAGTGCTATGTCCTTTGTATTTAGTAGGATGGGAGACCTTATGACAACACACACTTTACCTCATTAATTATGCACACATCTAATAGAGCTAGAGGTCTGATTTTTGGCATATAGGGATTAATTAGTAAAATTTTTTTTTCAAAATGTCATGTGACCTCGATGACCTTTGACCTTGATTATACATATATATGCATACCCTCCAATTTTGATAGGATATTAGACCTTTAGATGTCACATCTTGTACTTCATTAATTATGCGCATATGTATTTCTTGGCTGGCCAATACTGCTAGAGGTCTGATCTTTTTCCCGATTTAGAACCATAACTTAGACATGCCTCATGTGTTTCAAATTGGGAACAACGACATAGACCTATGTGCCCATAGATCTCAACATATACACTCCAGTGATAATGACCACATTTCCCTGCCCCATCAAGACTAATACTCCTATTACAAGTGGGACTATGTCATTGTCAATGACTTGTTGAGTTAATGGTTGTATCACAGTATTCGATATTTCTAATTCTGTATTTTTTCCATTTTATATTCTGAATAAATACATTAAACATATTTCACTGTCTCCAGTACATTACATTTAAGTATTTTCACTTCATGCACTTTATTCACACATTTTCAAATATCTGACAAGAGAACAAACACTAAATAGTCCCGGATGGGAGCTACAGTGTCATTGACGCTATTTTTCATGTCCTGTAGAGCCATAACTCAGGCACATCTCAACCGATTTTAATCAAAATCATACAAGAACATTGACTTATGTCATAAATATACACGTTGATTTGTTTTACGGTGAGATCAAATACAATGGCTTGGTGGCAGCCATTATGTTAAGATTTTTTCATCTTTGCAGCCTTAATTCAGACATGTATCAACCGATTTTATCAAAGTTGGTACAAGGACATTGACTTATTGTCACATTATGTAATACACATTCAAGTCAATTGGTTTCACAATCCGATGCAATGTGGTGGCCTGGTGGCCATTTAGTTATGTTTTTTCATGTACAGATCCATAACTCAGACATACCGGTATTTCCACTGATATCATCAAAGTTGGCACAAGGTCATTGACCTATGTCATACATATGCACATCAATTTGTTTCACGACATGTAGTAGTATCATGTCATTATCATTGAATTTTCATAATTAAGCTGATATGAATCAAATTTCATGATACTTGGTATAGTGTCACATTAATTGCATATGTATAATGAACTTTCCTAATTAGAGTGATATGTCCACAAATACTGCATCAAATTTGATGAAACTTGGTACAGATGTTGATCTCATAGTGTTGTAAATACAATTCAATGACAGTTAGCAGTATCGTTTAAATTAATTGCTAATTTGCATTTACATGATGAATTTTTGTTTTTAGGGTGAATGTCCAGAAGCACTGCATCAAACTTTATGAATTATGGTACCGGCGATAATCGGTCATTGTTATGATAGGATGCCAAAATGTTTTGCAACATCCGTAAATTAATTACTAATGGACTCATTTAATGACCTTTTATAATTAGGATTGTGGCTTACATTGTTTTATGTTTTCACCACCATGGATCTAATTTTTGCCATTTAGGCCCCCATCTGTATCGCAGTATGTTTAATTACAGACCTAATTAATGAACAGGACTCTATTCTCTCCGAGGACTTGTTATTAAGGTATACATTAATAAGTGGGGAATGTGTCATCAACGATGACTTGTTTACCACATTTTACCACCAAATACAGCTTACCATATCAAATACTTACAAAGTCATCACATTATTTAATTTGAGTTCCTGTAGGTATAAAATTGCCAAAAATAAGAAAATCTTTCACAATAACACAATCTGAATAAGTTATGGTACTACCACTCAATGAAACCTTTATGCCAAATTTCAAACCAGCATTTGAAGTAGTTGTTGTAAAGATATTTGTTTACCAATAACAACAAAGAAAAATTTTAAAAATATTACAATTCTTCATCTCATTCTGACATGGCAATGCATGTATGAAACTTTTACGGGATTTACAAACCCAATTTAAAATCAAATATAGCTGCAAGCAGCAATGACCGGGTTTCGACACAAGTGGCAGCATTGGAGCAAAAGAAAAATTAGATTGTGTGCATAATTAATGAAGTACAGGGTGCAGTGTCATAAGGTCTACCATCATACCACATATGAAGTTTGTAGCACTTGTGGTTACCAAGTTGTGGACATATAGGTATATTTAAGGTCAAAGGTCATCGAGGTCACATGACAATGTGTCAAAAAAATTGTATTGCTAAGCTATCCCTATATACCAAAAATCAGACCTCTAGCTCTATTGGCTGGCTCAGAATTAGATATGCGCATAATTAATGAGGTACAGGATGTGGTGTCATAAGGTCTCCCATCATACCAAATATGAAAGGTGTAGCCCTTCTGGTTACTTAGTTATGGCCATATACGTATATTTAAGGTCAAAGGTCATCGGGATCACACGATATTTTGTCAAATAAATTGTATTGCTAAGTTATCCCTATATACCAAAAATTAGACCTCTAGCTCTCTTGGCTGGCTCAGAATTAGATATGCGCATAATTAATGAGGTTCAGGATGTGATGTCATAAGGTCTCCCTTCATACCAAATATGAAGGATGTAGCACTTGTGGTTACTTAGTTATGGTCATACATTTATATTTGAGGTCAAAGGTCATCGATATCACATGACATTTTTCAAAAAAATTGTATTGCTAAGTTATCCTTATATACCGAAAATCAGACCTCTAACTCTATTTGGTTGCCCAGAATTAGATATGTGCATAATTAATGAGGTGCAGGATGTATTGTCATAAGGTGTCCCATCATACCAAATAGGAAGGGTGTAGCACTTGTGGTCACTGAGTTTTGGATATCAATGTGTATTTGGGGTCAAAGGTCATCAAGGTCACGTGACATTTGGCCAAAAAAATTGTATCCCACAGTTATCCCTATATACCAAAATAATCAGCCTCTAGCTCTATTGGCTTGCCCAGAATTAGATATGTGCATAATTAATAAGGTACAGGATGTGTCATCATTAGGTGTCCCATCATACCAAATATGAAGGGTGTAGCTCTTATGGTTACACAGAAATGGACAAATACGTATATTGAAGGTCAAAGGTCATCGAGGTCATGTGACATTTTTTTCAAAAGAATGTCTCCCATAGTTATCCCTATATACCAGAAATCAGAGCTCCACCTCTATTGGCTTGCCCAGAATTAGATATGTGCATAATTAATGAGGTTTGGTCATGTAACATATTGACAATAGATTTATTCGGATCTCTAGCCTTATTGGTTAGCCTAGAATTAGATATGCACATAATTAATGAGGTCTTGTCATGTGACATATTGACAATAGATTACTATCCGATACTACTCACTGTGTACCGAAATTCGGCTCTCTAGCCCTATTCGTTAGCCTAGAATTAGATATGTGCATAATTAATGAGGTCTGGTCATGTGACATATTGACAATAGATTTTTATCCCATAGTACACCCTGTGTACCAAAATTCGGATCTCTAGCCCTATTGGTTAGCCTAGAATTAGATATGCGCATAATTAATGAGATCTTGTCATGTGACATATTGACAATAGATTTCTATCCGATACTACTCACTGTGTACCGAAATTTGGCTCTCTAGCCCTATTTGTTAGCCTAGACTTAGATATGCGCATAATTAATGAGGTCTGGTCATGTGACAAATTGACAATATATTTCTATCCCATACTACTCACTGTGTACCGAAATTCAGCTCTCTAGCCCTATTCGTTAGCCTACAATTAGATATGTGCATAATTAATGAGGTCTGGTCATGTGACATATTGACAATAGATTTCTTACCCATAGTACACCCGTGTACCAAAATTCGGATCTCTAGCCCTATTGGTTAGCCTAGAATTAGATATGCGCATAATTAATGAGGTCTTGTCATGTGACATATTGACAATAGATTTCTATCCCATAGTACTCCCTGTGTACCAAAATTCGGCTCTCTAGCCCTATTGGTTAGCCTAGAATTAGATATGTGCATAATTAATGAGGTCAAGGTCACGTGACTTGACCCAAATTTTTCGGTGAACATGAAGAACCAATGATTGTCTATGTCGAAAAAGAACCAGACCCCTCCCTAGCTCTATTGGCTAGCTGTAATGGGCATTTTTAAATCTATAGGGGAGGTCAAAGGTCACTGAAAATGTGAAAAATAATACTTTAAAATCTTCTTCTCAAAATCGGCCTGGCCTATGACCTTGAAATTTGGCATGAAGGAGCCTAGCCCTATGGTCTACAAAATTAAGGACAGAATTTTGATTGATTAATTTTTATGCAAATGAAGTCAATTTTAAAGTTTAATTTCAATATGGCCGCCAGGTCACGTGACCTATAGTTATGGTCATGTAATCAAAAAATTTCTTGCGAGCAGTTTTACCTAACTGGCAAATTGAAGTCTGTAGGTGCAGCAGTGTTCGCTTGGTAGTTGCAAAAGCGCCACAGAAGAAGAGGAATAATAATAAAATATAGCTGCAAGCAGCAATGCCGGGGCCAAAGCAATCTTGAGTAGGTCAAAGGTCATCCAGGTCACGTGATATTTTGTCAAAAAAAATTGTATCCCATAGTTATCCCTATATACAAAAAATCAGACCTCTAGCTCTGTTGGCTTGCCCAAAATTAGATATGTGCATATCTAATGAGGTATGACATATGGTACCATAAGGTATCCCATCTTACCAAATATGAAGGATGTAGTCCTTGTGATTACTGAGTTATGGACAGGTATGTATATTTGAGGTCAAAGGTCATCGAGGTCATGTGACATTTTGTCAAAAAAATTGTATCCCATAGTTATCCCTATATACCAAAAATCAGACCTCTAGCTCTGTTGGCTTGCCCAAAATTAGATATGTGCATATTTAATGAGGCATGACCTATGGTACCATAAGGTCTCCCATCATACCAAATATGAAGGGTGTAGCCCTTGTGGTTACTGAGTTATGGAGAGATATGTATATTTGAGGTCAAAGGTCATCGAGGTCATGTGACATTTTGTCAAAAAAATTGTATCCCATAGTTATCCCTATATACCAAAAATCAGACCTCTAGCTCTGTTGGCTTGCCTAAAATTAGATATGTGCATATTTAATGAGGCATGACCTATGGTACCATAAGGTATCCCATCTTACCAAATATGAAGGGTGTAGTCATTGTGGTTACTGAGTTATGGACAGATATGTATATTTGAGGTCAAAGGTCATCGAGGTCACGTGACATTTTGTCAAAAAAATTGTATCCCATAGTTATCCCTATATACCAAAAATCAGACCTCTAGCTCTGTTGGCTTGCCCAAAATTAAATATGTGCATATTTAATGAGGCATGACCTATGGTACCATAAGGTATCCCATCATACCAAATATGAATGGTGTAGCCCTCTTGGTTACTGAGTTATGGACAGATATGTATATTTGAGGTCAAAGGTCATCGAGGTCACTTGACATTTTGTCAAAAAAATTGTATCCCATAGTTATCCCTATATACCAAAAATCAGACCTCTTGCTCTGTTGGCTTGTCCAAAATTAGATATGTGCATATTTAATGAGGCATGACCTATGGTACCATAAGTAATCATACCAAATATGAAGCGTGTAGGCCTTGTGGTTACTGAGTTATGGACAGAAATGTGTAATTGAGGTCAAAGGTCATCGAGGTCACGTGACATTTTGTCAAAAAATTGTATCCAATAGTTATCCCTATATACCGAAAATCAGACCTCAAGCTCTGTTGGCTTGCCCAAAATTAGATATGTGCATATTTAACGAGGCATGACCTATGGTACTATAAGGTCTCCCATCAAACCAAATATGAAGGTTGTAGCCCTTGTCGTTACTGAGTTATAGACAGATATGTATATTGGGGTCAAGGTCATAAGGTCATGTGACATTTTGTGAAAAAAAATTTTTCAATGGTTATCACTATATACCAAAAATCAGACCTCCAGCTCTATTGGCTTGCCCAGAATTAGATATGTGCATAATCAATGAGGTATAGGATGAGCTGGTCATGTGACATTTTGTTAAAAAACCGTAACACTGATACATGTCCTTGTGTACCAAAATCAGAACTCTAGCACTAGTTTGAAGGCTGGAATTACATATGTGCATAATCAATGTGGTAGAGAAACATGCCAGGGTCATAGGTCAAGTTCATCCTCAAAATATGATTTGCAGTTTGATCCCCTGTAGGCCATTGTTTAGTAGTCACTAGCCCCCGGCCCCCCACGACTCTCACATAGGCCAGAATAAGCCATTGGTATAGCTTAGCTGCAGAGGTATAGGGGAGGTCAAAGGTTATTGAAAAATCAGAAAAATAATAATTTAAAAATCTTCTTCTCATAAACGGCAAGGTGAAAATTCCTGAAATTTGGTATGTAGCATCTAGGTGGTATGGTCTAAAAAGTATCTTAACAGATTTTCGATTTTTCAATTTTTATGCAAATTAGGTGAATTTAAAATTTTTAATAATTAATAACAGCCAGGTCATGTATCCAATCAAAATATGAAGGGTCAGGTGCACCAGTACTCAGTATGCTTAATATGCCCTGCAAATTTGAAAAGGCTGCGCGCAACGGTTTTGGAGATCTAGCTTTGCAAAGAATTGTCGGAAGAAGAGAAAAAGAAGAAGAAGAAGAAGAAGATTTTGATTTTTCAAATAAACGTTTATTACTAAAAATAGTCTCCTGTACAGACAAGTACATATCAAAACAAATCAAATTTTGAGACAAAAGCAAAAATGAAATCTGACAAATGCTTTATAGCAAATGATGGTCAATTACTGAAAACACTAAACAAAATGGACTGTAAAAAATCAGCAAAAACTGCAAAATGGCTATGATACTGATGCTGGAGCGAGACGGAGAGAACTGGTGAAAAGGCAAACAGGTAGCTATATCACTTGCAACATGGGGAAGGAAACCAATTAAATCTGAAAAAAAGCACAATTTGTTAATGACAAAAGGCAAGATGCGAGGTGCATGAAAAATCTCCACTGAATAGGAGAAAGCGAAACAAACATCTGAAACAAGAAAAAGTGACAGAAAATTGCGAGAAAATAGGACAGGAACACCTTACATCTTGCAGAAAAAAGCCACCTAACCGCCAATGAGAAGGGGTATATTGAGAAAACTTTTCGTTGGCATGTACATGCTTACGAAGAATCCTCCCAACTGACCACCTGGCATGTACATGCTTACGAAGAATCCTCCCAACTGACCACCCCCTTCCATTCCGTGAGGAGTACGGTGCCCAGGACGAGATAGGATATGGCAAAAGGGAAAGTGTGCTAAGAGGTGAAAGCATTTCTTTACAACAAAATTGAATCAATAGTAAAAGTTCCATCAATGTCTACAGAAGCAATGACGTTATTAATACACCAAATGTTTTGAAAGCACTTATGTTTGAATTGAGCGTGAAGTAATTATATTCTTCTAAAATGCGAGCACAAACTCGCCTTTTAAAAACAGAAACAAGCATATTACTGATTGAGGGATCATGACCATTAATTGCATTTCGTCTTGTTACATGAATTGCAAGTTTAGCTGTCGTAAAAAGGAAATTTAAAAGCGCAAAAGTATTCTTGTCCATGTATGATTTATCAAAGGGTGGGCCTAAAACAAACCACCAGAATAAAATTTTGCATTCCTGACCAAGAAAAAGGTGACAGAGTTTACGAAGGAGAATGAACAAGGGAGAAAGACGAGGGCATTCTAAAAATATGTGTAAAAGGTCATCTCTGGCACTACAGAAAATACAATCAGAGGATGAGCTATAGCCAGAATGGAACATAAACGAGCCAGTTGCGTACGCACCGTGGAGAAGACGCCATTGAAGATCTCCTTCTTTTTTGGGAATTGGACTGAGATAACAAGAAGTGAAAAAAGGTTTGATATTTTCCGTAAGTGAAAGCAGATCTCTCCAAACTGTATCTTGATGTTTGTTGTTCCCATGGAAATTTGACATAATCAAGAACTTTATATGCCACCCTTTTCAAATTTATACAAGGGACAATTCAAAATAATATGGTCATCAGTGCCTTTACAAATAAGTTTGAAAGAGTACGAAGGACGATGACAAGAATGAACGTCATCCAAATCAATTTCCTCTTCAAAATAACTTTGGATTTTGTTTTTCCAATCACAGGGAATAGAATCAACCAACGTCTTGACAGTATTTGTTAAAATTCTATCCGAATGAATAGAAACAATGTTTTTAAACTGGCTTGGGGAGCGCCAAGTTTTTTGGAAAGGGTAAAAAAGATCTGCAACTTTTGTAATGCCAGCATGATAAAGTGAGTAACAAGAGTACTATCAACAGAGGGTTTGTAAAACTAACACAATCGTTGAAAAAAAGGGCTTCATGGAAGATATCTTTGATTGAAAGGGGTCCACCTTTTCTCAGGAAAATACATGACTTCCAGACTCTCAAAAATTCAAGATAAAAATTAGGAAGATAATCTGGAACAGACTGATAATTCACTGTAAAAAGTTGAGAGGTGTACTTGAGATTACCAACATTCCGAAAATAAAAATCAGCAAACAAAAATGAAGGATGATCCAGACCTGAATACAAGTATCTTTGAAGATAATCTGAAAGCTTTCACACGTGAAGAGAGATCGATGAGATTTTGCCCTCCTAACTTCAATGGAGCAAAAATTGTACGACTTGGCAACCAATGTTTTCCTTGCCAGAAGAAATCAAGAAATTTGTGCTGAATTTCATCAATGATAAAAGCAGGAGGACAGAGGCAAATTAAACGGTGAAAGAGTTTAGTTGCAGCAAGTTGATTAATAACGATAACACGGCCTTGGAATGACATAGCAGGAGCATATCTATTCCACCAAGATAACTTATTGTCAATCTTTGTAACACACTCACTCCAGTTTTTGAAAAATACTCGTTACTGTTACCTAAATAAGTACCAAGGACTTTGAGACCTATACTATTCCAAAGAATTTCAAGCGGATGATCAGCACGCCCACGCCATGAGCCAACCCAAAGACCTTGGGACTTACGATAGTTAATTTTTGCATTACTGGCATGCTCATAGACAGAAAACCAATATTTAAACCTCAAAAAATCAGTATCACAAGTTACAAGAGTATTAACGTCATCAGCATAAGCTGAAAGTTTACATTTACGATCACTTGAATTTGGAATCATAACACCTTGAATACTGTCGTCTTGTCTTATTCTGTGTAAAAGAGGTTCAATAACAATTGCATACAGCTGCCCCGATAATGAGCAACCTTGCCTTATACCACGTGAAAACTGAACTGGAGCAGTAAGGGAACTGTTAACACGAACAAGACTATCAGTTTGAGTATACAGAAGTTTAATAAAATTGATGAAATTTTCACCAAACCCGAACGCATGCAGAGTTTGAAAAAGATAATGATGACTAACACGATCAAAAGCTTTTTCCTGATCTAAAGAAAGAATATCAAGAGGAAGATTCATGTCATTAAAAAAATGAATGCAATCTCTAATTAAATGAATATTGTTAAAAATCTGTCTGCCTGGAACAGTATAACTTTGATCTACATAAATGATATCTTGCAAAACTTGCTTCAAGCGAAGCGATAAAGCTTTAGTGAAAATGTTCTAATCAGAACAAAGCAAACTCATAGGTGTCCAGTTCTTAAGAAGGGGGGTATCACCTTGTTTCGGAAGGAGTGTGATAACAACTCTATGACAGGATGTTGGAAGAAGGCCATCGGACATTGACTTTTGAAAAACCTGGTGAAATCGTTCCCCAATAGAGACCAGAATTTTTTATAAAATTCACAGGGAATGCCATCAACACCAGGTGTTTTACCATTCGCAATGTTCTTGAGTGCAAAGGTGTACTCATCAAGACTAATGGGTTCATCAAGTTGCGTAACTTTGTCAGAAGGTAATTGAGGGAGATCATGAAGCAAAGTATTTTGTGCTTCAGGCGAAACAGGCTCAGCAGTAAACAGGTTTGATAAAACTGACGAGTAAGTTGACGAATTTCTCTCTGATTTTCAGTTATTGTATGATCTTCACGTTGGAGATGAGTAATTGATTTACGACAGCCTTTGTATTTTTCAAGAGAAAAGAAAAACTGTGAATTAGTATCAGAATCATTGAGCTGTTGAAAACGAGAACGAATAACTGCACCTCTTGTGTCAAGTTTCTGAAAACTGTCTAACAGGTCTTTTTGCTGATGATATCTTGTTTCCAGAGAAGGCTGAGTATGAATCAATGTTTCCAAAGTACGAATTTCCTCAATAAGCTTTTGTT
Source organism: Ptychodera flava (assembly GCF_041260155.1). Lineage (NCBI taxonomy): Eukaryota > Metazoa > Hemichordata > Enteropneusta > Ptychoderidae > Ptychodera > Ptychodera flava. Next base: position 54,287,731 of record NC_091928.1, on the reverse strand, counting down.
TTGAACGTTTAAAGTGATGAACTCGTTCAGCGCTGTGCTGCTGACTCAATTCTTTAATCTTTTGTTTTCCTATATCCCACCAAGACTGAAGAGAAGAAAACCTATCCTTCTCATTACGCCAACCTTCCCAGAATTCCTTAATTAAAGTACAGTAATTTTCATCGTTAAGAAGACTGGTATTGAGACACCAAACTGGATTTTTGTTGACACTCGAATTCATAGTTAAAACAAGAGAACAAGAGAGTGATCAGATAAATCAGTAGGAGAGTCAATAGACACAGATTTAATTTTCGAAGTCAACCTCTTGTTGATGAAGAAAGTATCAATGCGACTTTTTGCTCTCCTCTCTGCCACGTAAAATTTTGAGCCTGCTTATGAAAATACGCCAGGCATCAGAAAGCTTACAGCGATGAACAAGAGAAGAAAAAACTTGCAAAGACTTTAAATGTGGTTCAATATGAGACGACCTATCTAAATCAGGAACAAGAGTACAATTAAAGTCGCCCCCTATGACAATATTTTCATTATCAAGATCAAAATCAAGGAGAAATTTACGAAGACTTTCAAAGAAAATACAACGATCATCTCCACTTGAAGGAGCATAAATATTAAGCAAATGAAAGGAAGTGTCATCCATTTTACACCATGTGAAGTGTTCCGTATCCACAGACCTATAGCAATATCCATTTTGATGGATTCTTACAGTATACAGCAGAATCCATTAGAGTATCCATCATTATCCAGTACTGAGAATCCAGCACCGGAATACATAATGGATTCCCCCAGTATCCAGCAAAACTAAGGCTGTGGGGAATACATGCCAAAATCCATTTTGGATACTAATGGATTCTAGTGTCACAATGCATTGTGGGTCTAAAAAACACAGACCTGGCTAGATTTTGAGAATCCATAAAAGTATTTATGATGGATACTAGCCTTGCCAGTGTAACTGAAAGCACCGTCCCTCCACCCACTGTGGGATGGTGCTGAAAGTATGACTTCTACAACACTTTTTTATGCTGAGTGAAAGCGTTGCAAAAGTTGAAACGCCTTAAAAATATTACTACTCGTAAATTCGTTTTGCAATCGACATTGGCAGTGTCAAAAACGCTTTTTCCTAAAGATCCTATAAACATACAAATAAAACAAAATTCCAAAACTTAATGTACGTCAAGAACTACAACGTTGCCGATAGAGGACTATGGCCTTTCATGATCAATCATTTGAGTCAAGACATGGATTGCTTTTATACTTATCAGCTTGAAACCCCCTCCCCGTTCAAATTGACCCCTCTCCGCTGCAAGTTTACGTTTATCGATACCAGGTTTTGTTCGAGCTCGTTACAATTTGAGACGGTATATAGTGGACGGAATCGTTCATTACCATCTGTGTAATAAAACCAAACAAATACGTCATCGTGACGACAAGCTATACTCTCAAGAACTTGCGTCACATTGCCGAAAAAAAACTAAGAAAATGGCAGAAAGAATGTAGAAGTGACCTTCACTAGCATAGGATGAAAAGCCAAATTTAACACTCTTATGCAATTGCATAAATTTGCATAAAGTTGGTCAGCTCCTGTACGCACCTTTATGCAGTGCATAAAGGTGTGTAACATGGTGTCAGTGGTGGTGCCTATATGCATCTTTATGCACTTGTATAAAAGGGTTTAATGGCTCACTAAAATTATGCACCTTTATGCAATCCAATAAATTTGCATAATTTTATGTGTGAGGTAAAGATTGTAAAACAACACTGAGGATGACAACTTACAGTCTCTACAAATTGGAAAGGACTATATGTGTTAAAGAATAGCTGGATGTATAGTGAGAAACATCTAGTCACTTCCCTGGGCTCACATTTCTAACGTTCACTCTACCCATCTGGAAACCATCTTGAAGGGCTTAGGGTTTGCACTTTGGAGTCCCCGCACTGTAGTAGACACATCCCGCTCCTTCAATTCTTATCATTTTGCAACTGTCTCTTTATCTTTCAACTGAAATAAAGATTGCGTTTTGTATACCACAGTATATGTTGTTGCAGTCATGAAGAAAATAGTGATAGGTCAGGCAATGGCAAGTCATGCAGGGCTCTGATTCATTGCTCCATTGTCTCAAGGTGTAAATAGCCATATGTCATTAACATATCAAGTTGCCATCGATATCGCCACAGCAGTTACACATGGGATACTTCCCTTTTCGTCACACATTGTTCATTCAAATTACAAATGTGTGGAGTCAGTAGATGACATCCTATCTTGTGATAGTACAGTATTTGGTAGCCGGTATCAGACAGTTTGTGTTCGTGTCGGCTACATAGACGATCCGCCCTCTTGCGAGTTCGACTTCGTGAAAAAAAGCTATGACCTGCGACCAAACTTGCTTATTTGACACATAACCAGGAGACCTGCATTACATTTTGCACCGGTATATCATGAAGAAAATAGTGATAGGTCAGGCAATGGCAAGTCATGCAGGGCTCTGATTCATTGCTCCATTGTCTCAAGGTGTAAATAGCCATATGTCATTAACAACAATCACGAGGACCCCCTTGAATTCATAAACAAAAGCGGTTTTTTTTTGCTTCAGTCACTGTTGCCAGAAAGTTTAACTGAAAATAGACTTTGTTCAAGTCTGCAATTTACATCAAATTCTTGTAAACTTGTTTTCTTTTAAAAGTTGATTGAACGCATTGTCATGGAGTTGCACCCGAAATCACATTTGCAGGATCGCTGTCAGCCCATGGTCAGCCCTAACGCACTATGGATGAAAAAAGGAATGTCATATATTTGAAAGATTTTTGTGATGCATAGAAAATTATCAGTGAAGTTTGTGTGTGTGTGTGTGTGTGTCCCTGGACGTACCACAGATACGTCCATGGAGTGTCTTGCCCGTCCTCATCATGGCAACCATGCCACAGCTGAAAAGGCCACCGTCGACAAAGATAAAATAATAGGTGTGAAAGGGATTATCAGGTCGTCCTGTACCCTTACATCCATGACTGCACCACCGTGGACGGTGACTGCACAGACTCCACTTCTAGTGCGTTCTACAACTTTTGAGAACGTCTACACTCAAAAAAGTAACTTGAGTAGTTTGCGTGAAATAAAGATGACCGTGATAGCCGTGATTGAAACAACCTTTGTTTGCTGTCTTACTCGACCTCAGCCGACTACCATGGTAAAAGTCGGAGACTGCTGAGACGGGAAGACCATTATCAAATTTGAAAATTGTGAATGTATCGGTCATTTTATCCAGATGATTTAGTGTCCTTTTCGATATTAAGTGGGCGAACCAAGGCCCCCGGTATGCACTCTGTGGTCACAATGCATGTGCAGTACAATGGTACAGTCAGGGTGAAGTGTGCAACGCAGACAAAGGAATTAATTGTTTGTGTATGCAACAAGCATTGTCAGGGCAGGGACGTGGACTCAATGTCGGAATGTGGAGGTTGCCTGATGTCCTCCCACATTAAGTGTATGGCATAATGTTATGAACACTCTGGTGCACGAATGCTTCAATCGTCGTTTGTGTGCAGAGGGTCTGTGGCTTGACGAAAACCCTATGATACAACTTCTCACTTGCATCGTGGGGGTTTCGCATAGTTACTATCAAGTCGCCTGTGCCCTGGCGAGTGCATAGCAATTATCTGGCGAATCGAATACCTTTCAAAATCGATCAAGGAATGTTTTAAAGTGCTGAGTAAAATTAAATGCTGAACACAGAATCGACAATACTGAAAATACTTTGCTGTAGCTGATGGCACAAGTAATTTGAAATACTCTCAAAGCGAACCTACTATAGTCTTAGTTTCCGTATGAATACATCGCTACAACCAACCATCAGTAAGCATGAATGTGAAAAGATACATCAATGCTGTAAGGTCAAATTATTTTGCTCTGGTAGGTAATTAAGATTGTCTTTTTTTAATTTTTCCTAGTGCTTCCTAGTGTACCAAGTATTTTCTGGCCAGATTTTAGAGTTGCAAACGTTGTATCTCGTATAACGGTGTGACCGCCAGGTTTGCCTATTGGGTATGTAAGTGTAAGAGTATCAGGGATAGACTTCTCCAAGTCTGTGGGCATATCAAAACATAATAAATTGAAGGACTAAACATCGGCAAACCGTTGTGCTAATGGTAGGCTATTCGTGGATCGTGGAGTGAATGTCGCCTGGTCAGCAAGTAACTCAACTGAAGAGAAAGCGCGACTGGGGCCAGTCTACATCCGGGACTGTGTACTGTTAATAAATCCTTGGCTAAAATTTCCCAGGTTTAGAATAAAACTGGATCATATGTGCTTATCAGAGATCAAGAAGTATGACGCTTGATTTTGAAATACAAGTGCATGTTGCTTTCTAATGCTGAATTCTCATTGAGAAAACAGAACAGTATTAGGAACTTATCATGCTCTTCATATGCGCTGCAGGTTTCATTATGATCAGTACACTTTGTAAAACAGACTTTCAATTTACAGACATCAAAATATTTCTATATATTTCTGACATATTAAAGTACAGCGCCCGGAGCGCCCGCTGAAAATATTAACATATGGATATCTCCGATATATATGTCTGATATGTGAAAGTCAAGCGGCTGAAGGGCATGCTGAAAATATGTTTGATATTTTAAAGTAATGCGCCCAAAGGGCGCGCCGACAACATTTTAAACATACGGATATCTCTATTTATTATAGCCCAAACATGGGACCATGTGCCCGAGGGCAGGTGACCATTTGCCCGACGTAAGGAGGGCAAATGACGTCGGGCAAATGGTCTCCTGCCCCGAGGGTACATAGTCCCATGTTTGGGCTATAATGTTTTTATTACATGCCTCTCTTACACATCTGTCACTCAAAATATTTAGATTTATTGGCAAATGATAATCCAATGCTTATTCCAATGCTTTATTTCCATCTTAGATGAAAATCCGTTAAAAATGGAACGATTTCCATCATCGAATGACGCAATGATATATTAAACTACTGTTATTCGGTTTATCAATTTTTTTCTGCAAAATTTTCCAAAACCGGATTTCATGTGCAAAACATGAAATTCGACATTTTTATATATGAAGTTGTCAAGCTAAAAATAGTTCCGGTTCACGTCCAATGATGACTATGCGGCCCGCTATGTCATGGACGAGTTACCATTGAATCCTATGGAGCGCGCGACGTTCTATATACGAGGCATGTAATAATGACATATATGTCTGATACATTAAAGTTTCGTGCTTGGGGGGGGCCTCTGAAAAATATGTTTTTTTTTTATTGTTATTAAAGTTAAGCACCTAAAGGGCGCGCCATGAATGCAAATTCAACTGAATGATGAAATTTGTCGCTTGCATGATGCATTTTAGGCAAGTATGAGCCCGTGTCGAAATTTTTAAAACACAGTGAACCCCGGCCCTTCCCTAATTGGGCATTCAAAAACATAGTGACCCCCCTATCACCATAGTCAAAAACAGGGTGACCCTCATGAGTCCACTGCCCCCCCCCCCGCCGAATAAACTGACCAGTCCCTTATTATGAATATTGTACGACTTTAGCAGTTATGAATTCCTAAGACAGAAGTTTTATAACAGCCTGGTAGCCTTATAATCCATCATAATCTTTCGCAAAATGTGCTCGTTCTTCAGACCGTGCTTCAACCAAATCAAAAATCGACTTGGGGTGAGTCAAGGCTGTTTAGCGGCATTGCTCAGTGCTAGCTTCAAAGCTCGAAAGTTATTCTCGGAAGTAGGGCGGCAGCATTCGTCAGGGCCGGATTTTGCACATTATATGGAAAGCAGTGGTTATTTCTTCGAAAATATGTGATTGGACTGCGTACTTCTCTTTTGGGCCTTGGACTTTCGCCGCCTCGCCCCAAACGTCAATTAACAAACTAATCACAAGATAGTTCAGTCACGTGAATCTGTAAATTGTGATGCATCGATCTATCGTGATTAATTCTAAACTACCTAACGCATAACAAACAGGGTCGCAGTCAGGTGTTCGAGGACGTTCAGAAGACACCGTCAACTAGTTTAATGTCAGAGTTAGAGGAATTCTTTTTACTTGTTTCGAGAACTATCAGTGTACCGTACTGTTGCATATGAAATAAACTTTTAGACGATGAACTTCGAAGTTTTAAAATGTGCACAGTTTTATTAAAAACACTTTTCCGAAAAAGCGGGTGCATGGGAAAAGACACCGCGACTGGAGCGACAATTGCTCAAGAAAATGTCTTTTCCACTTTCTACATTTACCTTCGTGTTCCATCAAATCCCACATCAAGTCATAGTGAACTCCGAGCTCAGTCCCGCATGTGAAATTGCAACCGTGACCCGATGATATACGATAATAGATTTCATAAAAAAAGTGCTAGAATTTCGCTTTTCCAGGCCGTCAGTACAGGTTGGTAGATATTATATGAGACCGATTCAAACCATGTTCAGAATTGATGAAATAAGCAGATATGATCTCCAAAAACCGTTTTTTATTCAATGATTCATCACCTTTTCGCGTAGACCTCGCTGTGTGTATCCACATTATCGTTCGGAAAGATACCAGTATATCTCCCACATACGTAAGCTGACATGGAGAACATCGTCAGAACTACAATATTTCTGCAATGTCTCGAAACATATTGCACCACCTTGGTGAATGATACACGTCCTTGTATGTTCGTCAGAAACTAATTTCAGTAGGTTATAGGATACGACATCGGTCAAATGAGGATGAAATATTGTACTGCAGTTCTTTCTTTCAATTTATTTTTCTTTGTATATGGACTGTATTATTCTCAATTCCCTCCATACTATTTTTGAGCATAGCCGGCGTGTACATAGCAACATTGTTGGTGTTGAAATGAATCCAAATCTAGCTATTGCAACAGTAAGAATGTTGTATGTACAATAAAGAAAGAGAATACAAGATGCACGATTGGCTGTATCTGCAGATGCACTATCAATGTTAATATCAATGTTTTACTAGCCACTTTGCACAGTTCAACCGTCTACACACGCACATACATATCTACCAAAGCAAGATCAGAGAAGAGATATCGTTTATCTCTGCTACCTCCATGGTTTATTTAAAATAGTTAAATATGAATCACATGCAACAAACGAATGAATTCTTCAAAACCGTCCTCAAAATACAAGCAACAGGCCTATAGGTCTACTTCGTATGACTCACACACGATTATTTCCCGAAGTTTTAATTAGGCCAAATAGCTGCTATTTTTTACCATATTGAAAAATATCTCGCCAAATATCTGGCTCAGTGCTCTGGTTAGGCACGTCTGTATGCCTAACACGGAATATTCATGAAGAAAAAATGCGTAAGCTGCTTAGTGTACATGCACAGGGGCTGAACTGCAGCCTGATGCTAGGGGGTCAATGTGTACAATGATGTACCTTTATCTGGCGAAACACGAAAATATGGTTCAGTTAGCAGTATTTTTGTCTAACGAGAGCAAAAAAAATAACATTTTCTTCAAGATTGAGTAAACAATGATAGTTATAATCAAATTCTTTGCAAAGTTCATTTCGTGAATACTTGAGCACTTAAGGAGTCATACTCAGAAGACGCCATTGTTAAGATTGGCGTGGCGTGGCGTCGCGTCGCGTACATCTGTATATCGTACCATTCATACCCCGTGATCGTGCCGTCAATAATCTTCAGTTGTCGATATTTTAGCTTCTACTGACATGTCCCGTCGGTGTTTAGGAATGTCTGCTAAAGAGTCTACCCTTGAATTCCTGGACCATCTGGACGACTATGCTGTACGTTGAATCTAGTGCCAGTGTGTCATCGACCGTGTCATGCAGTTACGACATGGTCCGACAACTTCAAGCTTTATTCTCCGTTCAACCAGGACGAAACTCGCCAAAACGGAAGAGAGTACCTCTTTTCCGCACCAGCGATAGGTCAACACACACTTCAAGCCCTCGATCGTCGCTGAGTCCTGCATCAGCTGGACGGCTCTCGTGTACACTACAATATTATTTACCAGGTATGTATAGCTGCTGTCTTATTTTTAACCAGCCCAATTGTGTCTAAGAATATACGTCTACTCCTTCTTGTATAAACGTGTTTAGCAATGTCTGCATCTGGCAAAGTATCTAACGTTTGTTTGTTGTTTAAATCATCGATATTCCTGATAATTTCAATGAACATCAAATTTCCAGGTCACTTTATGCTAATTTGACTTTTAGTGGTATGCACCCCGCCCGGGATGACTGTTGATTCATGTCAGGGACCGGACAAAAATTAAGGGCGGGGGAGGGGGGATTGGTTGGTGTTTTAAAGGCCTGTGTTGGCACCAGATTGTCTCACCAGAAAATTTACACACCAGATTACAATTCCAATGGAAAACAACAGGCTATCACCCCTCCATAGTCCTCATGCATACTAGAACAAACGCAATTCCAGGGATCAGCAAAAGTGCCTTTTTAAATCCATGGAAAATAATGACCCTTCAAAAAGTGTTAGCAAGAAAATGATTCTCCCTCCCAAATTTTTGTATGACCTGTGAGTCACAGTCTGTATAAATGATATCTTAATTATTGACATATAAGTTCTCATTTGACTTTGAACTTTTAAAGAATACCTTTAACCAAATAGAAATAATCAGTAGAGTGAAAGTTGAATATCATATTTGTTGTTCACATCTGCTCTTTAACCATCATGTACATTAATATCAATTGCCAAACATTAATAAGAGCACAGGTCTAGCTTGTGTTGTATTTAAGCAATAAAGCACACCCAGCGACGGTATACTACAAGATTTTGACCAGTTCATGGCATATATGCATGAGTGATAGCGAGTGCATATTTGAAGTGAAATGGTCAAAACTAATTAATTTATAAGGTTATAAATAGTGCAAAGTAACATGACATAGCATGTTTAATGCCCCACTAGCTGTAAGTCGTGAAATTTGTTGACCTCAGAATATGTTCCCATTTTTGTCGTGGTTTTCTCTGAATTCTACCCTCTGAAGGGATATTGGCTTTTACTGCATTAGGAAACATTCCTTTGAGAAACATTTAAACAGTAAACTCAAATTTTAATAGCCATTTTGATTATGGCCCCTTTTTTAAAAATTGGTAATATTAACAAGGAGAGAGAACATACAATGTCACAGTTGAAAACATTCACCTCTAGGGTGAACATTCAATCTAGGATGTCAAAACAGCAGGACAATCATGAATGTGGGCCCGTACTCCTGTCCCAAGGGGGTCATTTAAGAAAATCAGGGGCGGCCATTGTCAATATACATGTAAAACCCTTGAATTTCTGTGGAAAATACTATAGTCTATCAATATGTGACCTAAATAAAGTAGTCGATATATCGAATTTTATTAAAACCCTTTTCCTGCCAGACAGTATCCCTTCCCCATCAGCCAAGTCAGTAAAAACCAGTATTGAGCCAAAACATGACATATTTTCACCCACTTGGCTTGGTCTGTTATAGCATCTTTAGTCCAAAAGAATCAAGTTTACAGTTTTCAACAGCTTTCAAATGTACAGTATTATGATAAAATACACCACAGGGCTTGAAATACTTTTTTTCAACCACCTGTCCACTGGACAAGTCAAAATAAAAAGTGCCTGTCCCAATGAGAAAAGTACCTGTCCCAAATGGCATAATTTATTCCAAGAAACTATACTTATTTCAACTCACCGGAGACAATGTCCAGAGAAATTGATTAGAGTTCAAAGTGAGTTGTGAGAACAGGAAAATTGTAGTTTATGACTGTACGTTGAAAGGATAAATTGAAATTTCATTTAGTGCCCCTAGAACATGAAAGTGTGTTTGAAGTTTAATTTAGTGCCCCTGAGAACAAGAAAGTGTGTATGCACAACTATTGTTTGTTAGATGAGGGACAGTCCATTTAGAGTCGACAGATGAGCCGTTTCTGGTCGTCCGCGTTGTCTCTCCCTCCCCCACCCCATGGAGAATGGTTCTTGGAATTAGCTCATCATCCGCTCATTCTTTTTCTATATGTTACTCAAAAATTAGCACTTTGAATTATTTTTCGATAACCATTCTTTGTTATAAAAAGATTTATCCATATTTTAAAACCAGCGTTGCAATGGCTAAACATGCTGAGCAATTTCGTCATGCAATTCTCTTCGGGCATTTGAAATAAAACATCGCTTTTTTCAAGTGATAATATCTAAGTTGCAATTCTGATCGAAATGTTTTGGCAAAAAATACAATCATTTTGGGAGTTCATTTCGTCATGAGGCGATATCGAAGATGTGTTCAGCTTCAAACATGGCCTCCCGTAACGTTGTAACTTATACCTTTGAGCTACCAAAAGAGCCATGCTTGTACAGCTTCCTTCTGTAACTGGTGGAGCCACGTGCCCTTCTTTTACTTCTGAATTTATCGATGTGTCCGTTTATTTGTCAGAAACACCAAGTTCGAAATCCTGGAGTTCGAAGTCGCTGAATTCCGGTTCAAAGTTATAAGGTTGAAGGCAAAGTGTGTCCATTGGGCAGTAGCTCAATACAAACGTACAGTAGATAAGACCCCCTAGCGATACCCCCAAACTTCCTCAACCAAACACGAAAACTTTGCATCATCTAAGGCCAAGCCTCTCTCAAGGAATTCCGATAAGTGGCGCTTCCATATGGCGAAAATTGCGTCATACACATCAATTAATAAAACATAAATTTCCAGGAGAATCATTAGCACATTTCTCATCTCTTCATCATGAATGTTACAAAAATAATCTACTTCAACTTTTAAAGGCAGGTTGATACACCCGTGGCCACTTTAGTGTTGATCAAGCCTGTCTGGTACAAGCAGAAATTCTGTCTGCAGAAGGGTGATAAAACGGTTACTTTACCCTGTATCAGTGGTGATAATGATCCTACTATCGGTACCCCATGGACACGCCGATTAGCCTGAAATTACGGAGTGATTATAAAATACACTGTATACAAATGATGTTGACCACAGCATTTGCCCTATCAGTACTCAGTATCTGCTAAAATTCATGTGTTTCAAATGTTGTGCCGATTTCAATATTGCAGTGAATTAATACCAACGATACTACAGCGTGTATCGCAAGTGTCGTGTTCAGACTCTGTTCAGACGCGGGAATTGAGAAAATGCCAATTTGAAAATGTTAGCGATTAAATTACAGACATCGCCCGTCTTGACTGCAAAACTTTCGAAATAAACATTCACTTGCACTAAGCCATGTTTCTTTCCTACAAACCGTGAAAAAACGCACTCCAACTTCACTTGGTACGAGAGAAAAGGTAAGAGTAAAGTACAGTCGGGGTAGCATTTTACATGTACATGTATTCACATGTGTGTAACCATATGAACGACACTTTTCTCATCCCGGTTGAAGGGAACTTGTCCTGGATACATGTACATCTCTTCCAAACTTTTCTGGCTCCCTCCACGCTTATCTTAAAACGCTTGCCTGTTTCTTGTACGTAAGCTCCTCGTGGTACCTCGCTAGGTGCCGGATTGCCACCACAATCTCTTATATTTTGAACAATCAAGCTTGCTATGTCCTCACTGAAGGATTTGCCCCTATGATATTCGCGACCGTTGTTATTGATGTTCATTGTCGGAGTGCAGACTTACAGCGTGTCTACAGTGCAGTGTTGTGATCGATTTGAATTGGGCAGGCGAGACATTTTAGTAGAACGTTATCTCAATCCTAACAGTGGGGTGCCGATAGTGACCCTTACATTTATTACACGATCACCACTTTGTTTCGTTTATACAGACAGAATTTCTGCTTGCACCAGACAGGCTTAATCAAACACTAAAGTGGCCACGGGTGTATTTGGGTGGACTATCCCTTTAACATTTCACACTATGACTGAGGTGAAGTGATGACCTTTGGGGAGCCCAACTTCACTGCGCGAATGAATGAATTACATGCATTTGCGTGAACTCTGTGTGACCAAACCATTCAGAGAATGTTGCGTCCTGAGTGGTGCATCAAATAGTGAAGTACATGTAAGGGTCATTCAACATCTTATAGCATGAATTGCACAATGCTCTGTGCAGTTTATGTGAAGATTTCAGTACAGATATGCACATTATCCAGGGTTTTAGCTCGTATGGACGGTGATGGGATTTAATGTTAGGGCAAATACTTAATCACATTGCAATCTCTATCTTGGCCAAAGTTGCATGTAGAGTCCAAGTTGGTAGTTAATAATGAGTGTATACATCACCAAAATCAGTACATTCTCACAAACTTGTTTCGGCTTGAATGTAAAATCATAAAAACAATGCTATAAGATACAGCTAGTGGGGGCTTTAAGTTAACATGAGATTAATTCTAATCTTACCTAAACATGATATGTCATTTTATTTTGCATCATTTCATTTTTAACTTTCTAAACTATTTCAATTTCTGCTGAAAATGAAATGTGGTGTTACTTTCAACATGCACATTTAAAATATTTATATGACCATGGATGTAAAAAGAGTCAATTTTTCATCAATGGTCTGACAGTCTACAAGCTCTGAGATACTGCAGGAATGCATAGTGCAGCGTGAATCCAATTATGTTGAGCCTTTTTAGGCCATGAAAATGCTTGATATATTTCTGATTCAAATGTGTCGATGGACTGTCAGATTAATATGGTTATTCATCGTCATTATTGTGGCTTGAAATGTGATTCATCATCTGTGTTTGAGATAATTTGATTTTTCTTGGTAGGTTTTTAACTTTTTTTATATTCTTGCAAGTTGCAGGTCCCCTGGAAGTACATGTATTTATTAGGCGTTGAACAAATAGGGAAAGTGTAGTGCCCAAAGGAATGACAGTCACACAAAAAGGCATGCCAACAACTGGGAACAATATGAGAGGTATGTACTCTACAAAGTATGCACTGATAAGTTTTTAGTCTAAAATAATGAACTTTGAAGGGCAAGTTAACCAAAGCACAGTGTTGGTGAATTATAGTACATGAACATGGTTAAGCAGAACCAATACAACACAAAGTAAGACAATTCTACTCAGTTGACCTTTGATGTTTGGTTATATTTGCAGGGCACCTAACAGCCATAAGCAACAAAATCTGCCTTTATAATCTTCTTTTGAAGATACAGATGTAATTGATAGTGATGCAGCTTAGCCCATGTCAAATTTTGAAATCACAATGAAATGTGTAAACCCTGCAATTTTTTATAGAGAAGCAGAGTGTTGAAACAACTTAAGGGGTTCTTACATGAGTTCCAAACTCAAATGTACATGATGACATACAATAATTGCATAGTCAAACCTAAGAAATGTTCTTTTTAACTCTGTCTCCAAACACTTGCCAAAATATTATTGAAGGAATCCATGAAGTGTACTTTATGAACTTTGTACGGGAAACAAAACATCTAAACAATATCACAAGACAAACTGTCGTTGGAGAGTTTGTTGCAAATTGTGTAATGAAAGATGAAACAAGCTTCTGTTCTGATAACATGTTCCAGATTTCATGACATGCTCAAAAACCATAATTTTATCTTTTACTAAAATAGTATGAAACTATTTTCCTGTAAACTTAATCTTAAACTATAATCCAGTGGGGACTATGTCATACTAAACTTACCTGTTTATCATATTGAAAAAAATCTACTGGGCACGGAGCGAATTTAAAAAAAACAACAAAACCAAACAGAAGCAGTGGAATGATCATTAGCGTGCAAGGTCGCTGTATTATATGTCAGGGTAAAAAAATTGTAGTTTTGAAATTTCTGGACGGTACAAAAGGCTCAGTGGTACGAATGTTCATTCATTGTTGACATCGTATCGATCTGATTGACACTACAGATGTTTGATCGTGCATGCCCTCATGATTGGCAGTGTTTGAAAGTTTTCACATATTGTTCTTTGGATGCTTTAAACACGTCCACAGCATCGCAGCAGTTTTGGCATAAAAAATCAACTTACAATGGAAACAATGAGAGAATTTCACCAACAAGGTGATGCCACAAGTATTCACAAAAGTAATATGTTGGAATGGGTTGGGTTGGGGTTCACTTTAAATTTGAAAAATGCACAGGGGTCATGTATTTTTCCAACACCATTGGAGTCACTTAATTTTCTTAAGTATTTGTCCTGTTAAAAAAGTAGTTTAAGTGTTCAAAAAAATTTTTGGGAGATAAAATGATTCGCTGCATTATTTCACTCTCAGTAGTCATTTAACTGTAAATCTGAACAAAAGTATAATTATCTGTCACATAAACATCTTGCCTTGGCAACTCTGGAGCTTGTCTTATTGTAAATCAAGCACACTGAGGGCAAAGAACAATTTTTATTACTTACATATTAGAGATATAGCAAGCTTTTGTCAGGGAAAATATTTAACAGTGACCTGTTGACCACTAGTACCATGAAAAGTGAAATAAGTTTAGTTGAAATTCCAATATCATTACTGTTGTCCACATCTGAACCTTCAAACACCCTATTTGAATCAAGTACATTTGTATCAATTGTCAAACACCTCAGAAAGCACAGAATGTGTTTGTTAAGCTTTGTAAAAAAATTATTCGTAGTTTTCTCATAGACTCCAATGTATAGTGAATCTACATTTCAGTGAGATTCAGAAATCAAATTTCTTGCATACATATCAACTTTTAACCATTCTAGTCTAATGAAGTACTTTCAAATGAATTATCAAAGGTCTATAAATACACAGATTTAAACAAAAACAAACTAAATGGATAATGTACAATTCTGATGATTTATTCTGTGTGTCGTTATTTACAGAAATTGAAGGACGTAAACGGGGCTATCCAAGGACTAGCATGAAGCTGAAGACATTTGATAGTTGTGTGTGTTTCTTCTGAGGACAGTGAGCATGACAGAAGTTGCAAGGGTGGTGACTTTATTCGGAGACACTTGCCATGGGATAGAGAAAGAAGTGAAACTGCGTACAGTATGGAAAAACGCTTGCATCAAAGGAAATGCATATTGAGGCTACCTTGCATTGAGGACGTGGCCTCAATCAGACCAGAGCCTGAGGATGAGGATGGTGGGCCATGAGCCGTTATACAGACAAAGACAATATCAACAGCGCTGACAACTCATTACAGGACAATGTTTAATGTATAAGCATATGTTTTTGCATTTTCTTGATTCTGCTAAAAGCTCAATGATGCATTTTTAGTTTTGAACAAAGACCACTCAACTTTTAATTTTATTGACTAGATACAGGCTGTACTCATGTTATTACACCGACCGAGTCACAAATAGTGATTATTTGTATAATTGAATTTTTGGCACTTTTTAGCTCATATTTGGTTTTATATATAAATACCAAAAAGAGCTTATATGATGACTGTATGTCTGTATATTTGTGGGTATGTGCGGATGTATGTCCGTCACACACAAAGGCTCCCATACCGCCAAAGCTACCATCTCAGTATTTGGTGTACAGGTAGATGGTAGGGGTTGAGATGTGAATTTGTTCAAATGAACATATCAGTGTCAAAAATGTGCAAATGAGGTAAGAAAAAGGGAAATTCTGCATGTGTGCAGGAGTTACATGCCAGTAAGAAACAGGCAAACTCCACTTATCTTGAGTCATTTCCTGTCATTGTTTATGAACTGTTACATATTAACAGAACTGCCTAAACCATAGACAGTAGAGGGGAGGAAGACCGTCAGTAGAGGGGAGTTGTTTATGAACTGTTACATATTAACAGAACTGCCCAAACCATAGACAGTAGAGGGGAGGAAGACCGTCAGTAGAGGGGAGGAAGACCGTCTATGGTCAAAACTAAGAGGGGCTAGCTGCCTTTCAGCTATGCATGTTGCTAAAGTTGACCTCCAGTACCTAAAATTTCAGACCTTAATTACTTTTGTCATTCTTGTTTTTCTGGTTTAAATATTTCTTGTTGTTTTTCTGGTTGTACTGTGCAGAAATCATTGTCATAACATCAACGTAGAATTTTCCTGCGCTGAACAGATAGAAACAACATTTATTGTTGATTTTTGTTAACCCATACTGGTATGTACCAATTCTGATCAATTTGAGTGACACCGTATAATTGCGGTATTTTTTCTATTCTTGGTCAAGATATCTTCTCTGAGACCACAACTCCAACTGATTTGAAAGTTGGTGTGGAGGTTTTTAGGGTACAGCTCAGTAAGACTTTCAAATTGTGGTGAAGTTTGCATAATTGTATTTTTGGCAAAATTTTTACCATTGTCTTTTGCCTTGTCTTTTTTTTTAAATCGCTGCTACAATTGTACAGACGTTCAATGAATGACTTGAAATGTCGGTTTCAAAAATCTGGTTATATTATTGTTTCAGTGTTTTCTCTCCATGTTCACTGAAGTGGGCAATTTCTGCCCCATTCATCAAAATTAGGGGGCAAACTTGACACTTGAGGGGGCAGTATTTTTATATTCTATCAAAACCTGAACATAAAATGGCACTAGTATCCATGGAGACCGAAGCACAACTATGTCCTTTACTGTGTTTTCTTTTCGATGCGTACACTCCATGTTATGCACGTCACCAAAAATGAATGACAGGCGATATTTTGTCTTTTCAGGGGGAATATTCTGAATAGAAATAACAGCAAATTCACAGTTCACTACACTATGCGTTTGAGTCACCATCATATGGGCGTATTTGCTTGTTGTGTTTTGTGCGCGATTTTCGCGCAGTCAGTAACTTTTAAAGGGCAGAAAACGGCTCGAAATGCGCAATTTGCGCAATCGCGCAGTCGAGAGAAAACCCTGATGTTTGTGATTTTTTTTCAGAAACCACAGCTTTTGTTTAACACATGTGTCAATTATTGTAAATATTTTATTGGAACAGTATTGTTCAGTGAATAAAAAAGACATTATTTTTTTAATTGCATAACAGTTGTATGAACTTAAATTGTTGATGTGTGTAGTGTAACATGTGAGTATGAGTAAAATGAAAGAACACTAGTATATCATGAGAATACCGGTAATACATTTTAATCAATAATGGTAGATATTGTGCATACCATCCTATGGCAATATGCCTGCACATAATTCTGTGACCAAATGGAAGAATGCAGAAAAGATATTAATATCCACGCTGTACATATTGTATCAACTTGGTCCTGTTTGTTTCCCCATAATAGAACTAACTGCCCCATATCTATTTTCTAAGCATGTCCATGCATCATTACCATTGTAATGTTGATAATTGCACTGAAGTAAGGCCTTTTGAAATGGATCTGTCAAAAATAACATAAAGGATACAGAGGCCATGTTTAGAAGCAGAATACAAGGTTATTTTGGTATACAATTATGAAAATAAAATGATGAAACAGTACAAATGTGCAAAAGGTAAGGTTACTGTTTCAAGTAAATACCGATTCATGAGAAATTCAAAGAATTAAAAGGAATGACAGCAGAGCAGTGATATTTTATGCGATTTCATGCAAGGTACCATGGGAAAATTTAAGGCAAGAGGGTGGATTCCCATGATCACTAATTTCACGCAGAATCCATTGAAATCCTGCACAGGATTATTCAGGAGACAGTCTTATGGAATCCATTAAAATGCTGTAATGGATTCTGCTGTGGATTCTAAAAGTGTTCCGTATATAGAAGAATCCATAATTGGATACCTTAGGATTCCCTGAGTACCCACAATGGATATCTCTGGATTCCCTTGGATTCTGATTGAATCCACGGAGGAATCCACAACAATGCTTAATGGATTCAGGCTTTTTCACATAGTGTTAATCATCACATGCAAATGAAGTAGACGACCCTGGACGACACTTTTTACAGAAACAACATCAATATTTTTGTTGCGTGGAAACAGCACTGCAACCCCAGCAGAATTACTAGTACCATGTGAGAAATAATGGGTGATTATGGCTTTGCTATAATCATTGTTAACGTCTGGGAGGACACGGGGAGGAGGGTTTAGACCTTGACATATGTGGGTCACCATGCGCCACCTACTACCACTAGCTGGATGCACTTATGACGTAACCTATCTACCAACTGCCCTTCACCGTTATCTAAACAATTTGCGTCACCCTCTCCACGTCACTATCCATGCGCATATCAGTGTGAGCAAAGCTATAGCTCGTCCATTTCAACTTCTGCCACGCTCAAGTTCACACCACAAAATCCACCATGCCAAAAATGAAGAAGAGCAGGGGCCGCGCCCGAGCGGCCACCCGTACACAGACGAGGTCGAAGAGACGCCCAGCGCACCTCGACGAACAGCTACTCCAGCCAGTACCGATGGAAACCACACCAACCAACCCTGCCGGCGTCGTGCCGACTACAACCACAGCGGCAGCCGACCCAGGCATACCAGACCACGTCGCCAAACTAATAGAAACCAGCATTGCAAGCGCCATTGACTCAATCCGACGCGAACTACGGCAACCAACTACCAACACTACCCCACCGCCCGACCTGCAAGTCCAGCCAACTGATACAGCCGTTGGTGCACTATCACCCGCTTCAGTCATCGCCGCAGGACTGACGACGCTCGCCGCTCCATCCTGCTCGTGGTTACTCAAGTCCACCCAGGTATTCATCCCGCTAATCCCGCTAATGGATATCAACCCGCCATTATAGCTGCCCCACCCGACTCGACCACCGCTGCCGGCGCTACGCACATCCGGGACTACCCTACCGATGGTGGCGCACCTCATAACAACAATCCGGGCAATATGGCTGCGCCCTACGTTCAACCCGTCCAGCGAGCTGGCCTCAACGCACCGCCATGGCGCCCACCTCCTAGAGCCGGGCCAACTGGCAAATCTCCTGCAGCAATACCCCCAGCCGACCTACTACTGCCATACGTCGACCAACCAACACTCAACGCCTTGGCTAACCTCGGTAAATTCATCGAACTTGGTGACTTGCATCCTGATGCCCTAGCTCCCAACTCAACCCAGGCTACCAAGACACAAGTAGCTTTCGATCCGGACAACCTCGGCGTCGCCACATTCACAACCGAGGTGAAGCGGAAAATTATCGACAACTTTGACACCTGGCTACAGTGCTTCCTCGTCTTTTTCTCATATCGAACATTCTACTACCCACATCTAGCGATCCCCATGGCCACCTACCTTCGTTTCCTCGCCTCCAAAGCTGCCGCCTACAAGCCGGAGGCCTGGCTCGCGAACGACAAATTCTTCCGCCTGAACGCTGCCCGCTACCCAGACAGGGCCAACTGGAGCAAACCAAACCCAGACCTCAATTTCCAGCACTTCACAAACCAGCCACACCTCCTGCGTCCTTCCTGCTTCGCCTGTGGCCAACATGGTCATTTGAAGACTGACTGCCCAAACCACGCAGCAGCGACAGCAACCCATTCTACTGGGAGAACCCAGCGAACAAGAAACAGTATGACCAACCTCAGGTATGTCGATCTTTCAACCGAGGCTCATGCAAGACCCCCTGCCACTATGGCAGGCTACACAAGTGCTCTGTGTGTAACGCGACCGACCATAATGCTCTGCACCACCACCAAAGCAACTATCAAGAGACCCCTCAGCCCTTCCAAGGGAGCGACCAGCCACACAGTGACAATCGCAATGCTACAGCCGACAACGCCAATCAACCTCACTAAACTCAGCTGGCCTGCACGACCCGTACTAGTCGCCGGTTTAATTTGGGGGGCATAGCTTCTGCAGTGACGCCGCCACAACCACTGCAGAAGCCAGCCTACCTGACTGGCTCACAAAGACACTGAGCAGATGGAGGAGCGACGCGTACCGATCTACATCAAGACACCACGGGAGACCCTCTACGTAACACTCGTACTAAGGTACTCGTGGCTGGCTAACATTTGACACAGGACTATAGAGACATGAAACACTAAGAACAATGAACATATACTATGAGACAATTCCCAGTGGCGCATGGTCACCAGGGGGGGGGGGGGGGGGGGGCGTGTTACTGCCGCACCGCAGTCATACATGCCCGCGGTTTGGCCATAATTTGGGGGGTACTGTCATGGGTCTGCTGCGGGCGGCCGGTAACACGTTGCCCGATGCACGGTAGCCAGAGCCCGGTACCGCCATTCAGGCGGCTATGACGCCTCGTCGCCCCTGCCATGGCAGTGCATGCATAACCCCGGATTTAGGCCAAACACTTGTCTCCGTGTCATTCCTTTGCGTTAATGGGTGATTATGGCTTTGCTATAATCATTGTTAACGTCTGGGAGGACACGGGGAGAAGGGTTTAGACCTTGACATATGTGGGTCACCATGCGCCACCTACTACCACTAGCTGGATGCACTTATGACGTAACCTATCTACCAACTGCCCCCTTCACCGTTATCTAAACAATTTGCGTCACCCTCTCCACGTCACTATCCATGCGCATATCAGTGTGAGCAAAGCTATAGCTCGTCCATTTCAACTTCTGCCACGCTCAAGTTCACACCACAAAATCCCCGCCCACCCTCCGCAAAAGAAAAAATAAATAAATAAATAAATAAATAAAGCCTCGCTGCAGGCTAGCAGCTCACAATAAAAGATATTGTACGTCTTTATACTGCTTACTTTATACAATAAAGTTCCAGGGGGGTACTGTCATGGGTCTGCTGCGGGCGGCCGGTAACACGTTGCCCGATGCACGGTAGCCAGAGCCCGGTACCGCCATTCAGGCGGCTATGACGCCTCGTCGCCCCTGCCATGGCAGTGCATGCATAACCCCGGATTTAGGCCAAACACTTGTCTCCGTGTCATTCCTTTGGCGTTAACTAGGCGCGCGCCAAACTACTTGCCACTGCGCCTGATTAGCCACTGTAGAATGGGTTTCTTGTAAAAAATAAAAATCAGCAAAATGATTGGACTTCAACGAAGACAAAATGTTATACCGTTTCAAAGAATCACGGCAACCATTTACGTTCCAAGAAATGAAACTTGCCATCACTAGACAAGCAAAAACAAGAACGATTTTACTTCCCATGTTTCGTAATAGCCAAGCTTTTACATTGTCTAACATGTTGTTGTAACTTTGCCACAAGTTTATGGATACGAACTTTTTGTTGACTAGTGACAATATCTGACCTGCGTAAGTTAGCAAATGACTTTATGAGAACCTTAAAATCTGAGCAGTAATCTTTACATTTTTCTATCATATTTTTAGAGCCTTTAATGTCTTCTAAAAACTCAAGCAAATTAGACGGCTTGATTTGTAGCTTTTCTTGAAATTATGATAAGTCAGACATTTCAGACGCAACAGACTCATTGTCATGATCAGACATTTCGCTGAGAACATCAAGGAGTTTGATGTTTTCACTCCTGACCAAATAAGCTGATTTTGAGAAGCTTTTCTTGGAGACTGTGACTGAGAAATAAACAAATCCTGAGACTCATTAACATTGATATCTGAAAAAGGAGTCTCGGGAAACTCAAGTGATTGAGACTCAATAAGTGAAGATGATGACGAAGAAGGGGGGTCGAATGATAAAACGGGAGTAGAGGGGAGCGGAGAATACGAAGGCGAAGCAGGGGTTCGTACCCTGTCTTCATCGGCATGGACGTTAACGTTTGCAGCAGAGTTAACACCTTTTTCTAAGTTCTCTTGAGCGTCAGTGGGTTGACTGTTTTTACTGGTGAGAGGTCTTTGATCAACAGAATTTTCATCAACAGATGTGACTTTGTGAGCTGACTCTGATTGTGCCTCATTGTTTTCGACAAAGCGAGTTGACGTTGAGGCGTTACTTGAAGTTGAGGTGTTAATTTCTGTGGTATTGATATGCTGATTAACACCTTCATTTGCATTTGCTTCACTTTCAACAACATCCATTAAACCTGAGTTTTCATCCACACCATTATTGTCTTTTTGAACATTTCAGTGTCATTATCGTTGTTTTCTGAAGATCTATAGTTTGGACAACGTTTACGGATATGACCTTTTAGTCCACAATGAAAACACGCAGTTCATCTACAGAAACGTAAACGGAATAAAAACGGTCATCATATTTGATCTGAATTACACCACTGATGTTCTCATTGTGTAACAAAACATGAACTTGTCGTCTAAACGACTTCACATGTTTCAGCGAAGCATTTTTACAACCAAGAGGGATTGCTCTTAAATGTCCAACAACTCTACCAAGTTTCCATAAATGTTCCTCCAAAACTTCATCAGGAATGAAAGGAGGAACATTTGACAGAATTAATTTTGAGGCCGGTTTCACCATGTGTTCCACATCGACTAATTCATCAAACAAAGCAAACTTCGATTCAACAATGCTTTCAACATTACCGAGTGTTGCTAAGAACACAACAACGGACTTATTCATTCTAGATGCAGCAATAACATTTTCACTTCCGACTTTCTTTGCAATCTCTTCAACATAGCTTTCAACGGGAACACCTTCAATATTAGTACACCTGACAGCATGCTTGCGTGTCAGATTCCGAAATGGCTTGTCCTCCCGGGCGGCCATATTGCCGACCACGGGTTAACAAATGACAAAAAATAAAATCGAAGGAAATCCGCCTTGTCGAAGATGAAACCGGACCGGAAACAAGACCCCAAAGAACTTAACACTACTCACAACATAAACAGATGACAATTGACGAAGGATGGCACTTCTCACTGGTAGAAAATCAAAACAAGTAGGAGCCCTTCTTCTGTACGTCTATCCAATATGGCGGAAGAAGAAGAAGTGATCCAGAGTAAATACAATAGGGGACAAGCCCCATAGGGCTTTGTCCCCTAAAAACAGAACGATTACAAGAGGGTTTCGCACCCATGGTGTGGAAACCCTAATAAAGTGGACTATTTCTGTAACTCTTTTTTGTCACAAATTGTGAAAAAACTTCACAAAATACAAAATTGAAGTATTTCTCTGAAGAGAATAACTTTTTGTGACATGTGTTGACAAAGGAGGAAATCTTTGATAGCCCACTTAAAGTCGACTTAATTCTTGCAAAAATATGTAATTGAAGATTTCACCATAATTGAACATATTAAATTGAGAACTTCCGTTTATACATGTCTACTAAATATCAAAGCTATCAGACAAGTAGTACTGTATTTAAGAAAGAAATTTTGTTGAAAATGTGAAAATTCACCCCAAAAATACAAAATTGCAGATTTCATTCTAATTTCAATATATATTATATGAAGATTACCTCTCAGAATCTATACCGGTATGTCAGATATCAAAGCAATCAAGCGGGAAGTTTTTGAGTATCACATTTTTGACCGAAAATGACAAAAATTGCCCCTAAAATTACTTAATTGCAGATTTTATCAGAATGAATACATCACATTTTGATCAACCCCACAAATATCAAAGCTATCACTTTTTTGGCAGGTATCGCAAGCTGGTAGATAATACAGCATCTCTCTTTGACAAATGATCGCTGATGGCATCCGACATTCGACCATAGTTGGTGACCACTACCTATTTAACTTAAAGATTGATATATGGCGGGTGCCACATGTGAGGCAGGATGTGCTTACTATTTCAGGAGTGTCTAACTATTTTCGAAACACCTGATATCACCTTTTGGCCTTTTGGCCAGAGGTCCATATATCTTTCTTTCATGAATTGGACTTGTTGTGTGACCGGTGCTTTATTGTTTGTTCTGTTCTGTTTTGTGTCTATGTTTATTAGTCCCCACGGATGAAGTCCGGGGGGGACTTATAGATTGGGTCATGTCCGTGCGTGCGTGCTTGCGTGCGTGCGTGCGTCAATCCGTCTGTCCGTTCATGCAGATATCTCAGACATGCCCTGGTCAATTTCTTTCAACTTTGCACAAGGATAGTACCCTACCCCATACAGATGCACGTCGATTTGTTTCACAATGCGATCAAATTTGGCTGTGTTAGAGGACTTTTTAGTTTCCACCTCCATAGACTCTCATGTATAAGGCAGCTGTCCACAGACTCCCATGTATAAGGCAGTCCATAGACTCCCATGTATAAGGCAGTCCATAGACTCCCATGTATAAGGCAGTCCATAGACTCCCATGTATAAGTCAGCTCTGCATAGAATCCAATGTATAAGGCCAAGTGAAATAAGAATTTAGTTTCTCATCGTATTCATATAGCAAAAAGGATGGGGTGACACAGTTTTAACCCCATGGATGAAGTCCAGGGGGCTTATAGATTGGGTCATGTCCCTCCATTCACGATGATATCTCAGATATTTTGACAAAATGTCACGTGACCTCGGTGACCTTTGACCTCAAATACACATATTTGTCCATAACTCAGTAACCACAAGTGCTACAACCTTCATAAATGGTATGATGGGACACCTTATGACGCCACATATTGTACCTCATTAATTATGCACATATCTAATTTTGAGCAAGCCAATAGAGCTAGAGGTCTGATTTTGGTATATAGGGATAACTAGGCAAAACATTTTTTTTTTTGACAAATTGTCATGTGACCTCAGTGACCTTTGACCTCAAATATACATATTTGTCCATAACTCAGTAACCACAAGTGCTACACCCTTCATGTATGGTATGATGGGACACCTTATGACGCTACATATTGTACCTCATTAATTATATGCATATCTAATTTTGAGCAAGCCAATAGAGCTAGAGGTCTGATTTTTGGTATATAGGGATAACTTAGCAATACAATTTTTTTGACAAGATGTCACGTGACCTCAATGACCTTTGACCTGAAATATACATATAAGTCCATAACTCAGTAACCACAAGTGGTACACCTTCATATTTGGTATGATGGAAGACCTAATGATTCCACATACTGAACCTCATTAATTATGCACATATCTAATTCTGAGCAAGCCAATAGAGCTGGATGTCTGATTTTTCATATATAGGGATAACTATAGAATAGAAATTTTTTGATCAAATGTCATGTGACCTCTATGACCTTTACCTAAAATATATGTTTTGTCAATAAATAAGTAACCACAAGTGAAATGTCCTTTATATTTAGTAGGATGGGCGACCTTATGACAACACACACTTTACCTCATTGATTATGCACATATCTAATTCTGGGCAAGCGAATCGAGCTAGATGTCTGATTTGTGGCATATAAGGATTAATTAGCAATATATTTTTTTTTTCAAAATGTCACGTGACCTCAATGACTTTTTACCTTGATTATACCTATACAGTGTTCTCCACAAATAAAAAAATTAAGTGGGTGGCTAATTTGCATAATCATTTGCATAATATTAACATAATCATTTGCATAATATTTACATATATTTTGTGTTCACCAAAAATTGACAAAACAGTGTACTCATGGAGCAGAGCCCCTCCACTGATTTTTTCAAAATTCAGTACATCCTCACTAAGTTGCATAAGCTCCTACCCTTGTTTACTCAAATAAAGAAAGGTTAGGAGAGTAAAATATACCGTTAAAGTTGGTAAAACTGCTCAGATCAAAGAAACTATTAAAAGATGTAAAACAATGAGATATCGAAGTTCCCGTGACAGCATCGCTAGGAAAATACTACGTTTTTCAGTACGTTTACCAGGGTTCTCTGACAATGAGCACCCCCGGTACCAAAATAGAAGAGTCCCTCTCTGATGTCATATCCGCCATTGTTTACGGCATATTTTCATTCACGCCCGCGATCTGGGATTTTATTCTCTTCACATGCATTTTCATTTGTTTAAAGCAAGTAACGCTCCATCTGTTAAGAGTTTTTACCGCTGACTATAACAATTTTCATTGCTATGTTGCTGTTTTCACAAGATGCTGACCGTTCGATCTTTGAAAGTTGAGTTGCTTTTACGTGCAGCCAACGCATGCCGGTGCAGTGACAGACAGTTCCGTAAGCTATGCTACGCTGTTGATCGGCAGCATACATGTCTTCGTTCCACGTTTACTTTTTATTTCAAGATGTGAGTCAAACAGAAATTTCACCAAATTGCCACTTCTGTATCTAGGCATTGTGTAATCAGTTGATTTCAAATTTTCGTCAAGTAAGAGCAGAAATCGTCGCTGACTTTTGCTGTCTTTTGACAATGGTTTTATATCAATTTTTCTGTCCTTTACAATTTCTTTGGATGGGTTGGTGGAGTCAAGGGTTGAGCAATAGCGTCGCGGGCCGCGACGCTGTTTTGGGCTGGGAGAACCCTGAATTTGAGGGTGTTAAAAGAATGTGTACTTTCTTGGGGGAAATTCGGCAGAATCAATCGAGACAACACTTGGATCTTGATGCGACCGCACAGTTTATTGTGTCACCGTCCGGGTGGCGGGACGGTGATTGTGTGAATGGGTTGACAAGTCGGTCGAGCTTCTCTCGCGGTCTTTCTTCCGCTATGGTCGTCGTGACACATCTTGACGAGGTATTAAAATGACAAATTCCACACATACAACAACAACAGCAAAATGTGCCTTATTGATTTAAATTAACACCTTATTGAAATTAAATACAGAAACAAACAAAAGCACGGCATAAAAACATTGCCATGAACCAAACCCGCCACCCAGAACAAAGGCTGACGGTGGCTTTCAAGAGCATGGGCGGCCGAAAATTAAACTGGGCGGCGTAGATTTTATCTGGGCGGCCGTGAAATTAAAGTGGGCGCACCGCCCACTTAAAAGGCGCCGTGGAGAACACTGATATATATGCATAGCTCAGTACCACAAGTTCTATACCCTCCAATTTGATAGGATATTAGACCTTAAGATGTCACATTTTGGATATCATTTATTATGCACATATGTATTTCTTGGCTGGCCAATACAGCTAGAGGTCTGATCTATTTTCCGATTTAGAACCATAACTTAGACATGCCTCATGTGTTTCAAATTGGGAAAAACAACATAGACCTATGTGCCCATAGATCTCAACATATACACTCCAGTGATACTTCTTAAAGACCACATTTACCTGCCCCATCAAGACTAATACTCCCCTATTTCAAGTGGGGACTATGTCATTGTCAATGACTTGTAACTAGTGTATTAAAATTTCGACCTTAGTGTTATAGATTATGGATAGGTATGATTACTTTACTCTGCATTTGTATATGTTCTCACTTGAAGGCATGAGTGCAACAGATATCCTAATATTTATTCATATTTTGTTTCCCAAATCTACCTAACTTGTTTTAACCTTTGACCTTACAGGAACTTGGTCCAGGAGAACTCTGACGAGAGAAACAGGACATCTGTTCAAAGACCCAACAGGCATGGCCTTTCACAATGATAAATTGTTGGTGTGTGACTATGGTAACAATGTTGTACAGATACTGAATCAAGACTACACATGTGAAAAGCAGTTGGGCAGTTTCAGTGGTCATTTTGCTGAGCCATTTAAGCCATGCTCCATAGCTGTCTCTCAGGACAACCTCTTCTTTGTCCTTGATTACAAAAATCTGCAAATGTTGTTTGTGACCAAAATAATCAAATTATCAGAATAATTACTCTACCTAGAGACTCCATTACCTATTGTATAGCCATTGTACAGAGCTTTGTTTTAGTCACCGAGGTCAAGGGTCAGCGTGTTCTGAAGTACAACCAGAATGGGCAGTATATTACACAGGTTGGTGCTCAAGGTGATGACCAAGTACAATTCAACAACCCCTACTATATCGCTGTCAACAGTAGGGATATCATCATGGTTTCTGACTGTGATAATCACTGCATCAAGTGTTTTGATACTGATTTCAATTATCTGTACCAATACGGTCAGGTCAGTCACGGCAAAAGTCAGTTGTGCGGCCCACGCAGTATTGCCATTGATGGCGCTGATAATGTGTATGTTTGTGATGCCGGCAATAAAAGGATTTCGATTTGGAGTAGAGATGGAACATGGAGACATCATCTATTCCAACATGAAGGGATCAAGCCCAGGTTCATGGCAATGACTGCCAAGGGTGATAGAATCTCTGTTAGAGAATGGAACAGCAATGAAATCATAGTGTTTTCTAAGTAGACAGATATACCAAGAAACAACAAAATGTCAAATACCCAAATTTCATCAAAATATTGAAATTTGTTCAAAAGTTTTGCTGCACTGATTTTAATTGTCACTCAAGCATGATGGCATTTGGACTGAAAGTTACATGACACTTGGAAATCGATAATCGATTATTACTCAATTTATAGGTGGTATTTATAGAAAAATTTTTGTATGTTGATGTCGCTTATCACTAGAAAATGAAGAACATAAATTTGCTTTTGGTACATTTTCAGAAAAAAATTGAGGAACTTTGATATGAAGAATCTGACAGTCAAAGTTGAGTGACATATAGAACTGTAGACTTTCTATAATTCATCATGATTAGTATTCTCGAAGATTCCTCTTCAAAGTCTACCATGTGTCCTATGTGTAGACAAATTCATAGGCTAGTTGTGAAAATTCTGAAACCATAGTTTTAAGGACATATTCTTCTCATTTCTTATTTATTAACGATTTGAAAATCATGAAAGATTGAGAGGAGATAACATTTTTTTAAAATTCCACTGATTGTGTCTTCAACCATAAAGAATAATGATGAAGAGTGGGGAGACTAGTTGCACCTGTTTTATGCAAAACAAGTCATTGTTGATGACACAGTCCCCACTTGTTAATGGGTACTTTGATTACAGGTCCTCAGAGAGGATAGAGTCCTCTTCATTAGGTCTGTGATAAAAACACTTTTGAATAAATTCGCTTGATACATGTCTGAGTTATGGTTCAGGACATAAAAAATCGTAATAGAATGGCCACACGGTGGCCATATTTGATTGTATCACAAAACAAATTAACGTGCATATGTATGATATTGGTCAATCTCCTTGTACCAACTATGAATAAATTCGCTTGATACATGTCTGAGAACCTGGATACAGAGCAATGTGAGGTGCACAAATACATGGCTAGGAAGTGTTTCTCTTGGATGCATGTCAGAATGCAAAATTGAAACAATATGCTTCCTCATTACATTTCATTGAACTTGGGGCTACCTGTAATATATGCAAGACATCACAAAATGGAGCAATGAGGAGAATAGAGCTTTGCTCAGGGGCACAACACCATGCTTGAGCCTCGAACTCACCACCCCTACCAGTGAGTCCGTTACTCTGGACCTTCCGGGTCTCGAACCCACCGTACCCCAGTAGTGAGTAAGATAACATAACCACTGCCTCACGGTGCCCCTCGAGACCACAATACTTGCAAGGCATAAAATGACATCAAAATCATAACACGCAAAATATAACTGATTTCAATTCCATGCTGGAGTGCAAAAGAGTGTAGTGGAGGGTGGTAGAGGTTGCACTCGGATGACTATAAATATGACATCAAATCGATTCCTGCAATCATTATCATTCAAGAAAAGTCAATAATCAGGTCCAAGAAAGAAAGAAACAACAACAATAACAACAAACACACTTACAAAATCAAAGTCCAATCTCGAACCACTTGCTAAGCAGTGGTACCAGTTGTCCAATATGTGTAAGCGTACCCTGCTAGCATGCTTCACCCGTACCCGTCAAGATTGAACTGAAGTGACAAAATAGTTTTACAATAATTCAGCTAGTTGCCAAATTACTGTTGTGAGTCAGTGCCAGGAATATGTTGACATCGGTATCGGATAATACTGCAAAACAAGAAGATGTAGTCATATGTTTGAAATATCATTCAACAAACAAAATATTCATTTTTAGAACTCATTTAAGCTGTTTGTTCTCCATGTTCTATGTATTTTTTTCTATATCATAATGCTTGTGGTTGCATTGATACTGTTTTGAGTATTTTTAAAATACTTATTCAAAAGTGGAAAAATCTTTTTTCGATATAAATATGACAATATTTCAGTAAATCACTTTTACTATCTCTTCCGATATCAATTTTGTGTTTTATATGCAAATACTTTTCATTTGATATATCGCTTGATAGTTTAAAGATATGTTTAGAATAGTTATGAATTTTCAAATTTTATATTGCATTTATGTAAATTGCGTACCCATGTGAATTATCCAAATTAGGGGTTACGGCCGTATTTGACAGCTCAACATTGTCAATTTTCTTGAAGTAGAGGTAAAAAGCTTTCAAATGACGTATGACGTGGCTGTATGATGTAGCTGTATGTGTAATTTTTTAAAGTATTGTTATTCAAAAAGGGAAGATATTTTTTCAATATAAATATGAAAATATTTCAGTGATTATTAATTAAAATACGTCTTTGGATATCCATGTTGTGTTTTGCAAATACCTTTCATTTGATATATCACTCGATAGTTTAAAAGTATGTTTAGAGTAGTCAACAATAAATTTCTAATTTTATATCGCATTTGTGCAAATTGGGTACTCTTATGAATTATGCAAATAAGGGACTATGGCTGTACTTGGCAGTTTAAAATTGTCCATTTCCTTAAAGTAGAGATAATAAGCTTTCAAATGGCATATTATGTGGCTGTATGATGTGGCTACATGCATTAAAATTTTGAAAAATTATTAATATATAGCGGAAAATATGTTTTTCAATATAAATATGAAAATATTTCGGAGAAATTAATTTCATACTTCTTTCGATATCAATGTCGTATACTACCAAGACTGAATTAACCAGTCTAATACATTCTAAAAATTGTAAAATCTTCTATTTTCTTATATTTATACAGAGAAAAAAACTATTTTCTATATTGATTCAAAAGAATCTTATTTTTGATATGAAATTACTTAAGTTTGATAGTTGTACAATGGTGTCAGTCAATAAAGGAAAATGATTATGTTGTCATTAATGTATGGTTTACCATTTATTACATATATATATATATATATATATATATATATATATATATATATATATATATATATATATATATATATATATAGATAGATAGATATATGGGCCTAGGCACATAGACAGATAGACAGACAGACAGACAGACAGATAGATAGATAGATAGATAGATAGATAGATAGATAGATAGATAGATAGATAGATAGATAGATAGATAGATACATAGATACATAGATACATAGATACATACATACATACATACATACATACATACATACATACATACATACATACATACGTACAAACATACATACATATGTTGTTACATGTCTCGAATTATTGCTATAATTGCACGCATAATACACAGACAATGAAATAAAAGGGGAAGAAATCTGATGTATGCGAAGGCAACGCAAAATCCAAGGGGCAACTGTGTTTTTTACTTTGGCCACCCATTGCACTGTAATCGTGTAATTTCTTCCAAGAACGTACCTACTTTGAAAAGCGCTATCACAGTGTCCCAGTTTTTGTCTCTATCGAGTCCCTATGGCACCCTATCCGTCATTCAGTCCGACCTTTGACCCAGCATTCACTGAACCATATAGCTTCAGAACAATAGCACGACCCTAATGACACTGTTTAGAACATGTTTTATATAATCTAGTAATTTTATGAAGAAAAGGATAATTTTGACTTGTAATGTAGCATGATATACAAATTTGTAATCGAATTGAGGAGAAAAGTTTAGCATAACATAAGTTTAAGTTATGCAAACAATGTGGGGTATTCAGAACTATTTTCGTTTTGTCAGTTTCCAGTTAAACTTTAAACACAATGTAGGGGTATTTCAGGGTAATTGCAGGATTTCAATTGAAACGTCTACTAGTAGCTGACATACAAGTACGTGTTAGTTCTCATCGTTCGTCGTTTCGTAGTTCCATTATTTTTGAAGAAGAAATGGCAGCTTAGTCTGCTAATTGTTCAAGTTCACGTATTGTCCTGATAACAGGAAGGGTGATAAGGAGCATTGAACCATAAACCCTCGAGGGTCTATGATTGAACTGACCGTTGTATATTTCTGACACGCGGAACTGGTTTTACAATAGTGTTTATCGG
Source organism: Ptychodera flava (assembly GCF_041260155.1). Classification (NCBI taxonomy): domain Eukaryota; kingdom Metazoa; phylum Hemichordata; class Enteropneusta; family Ptychoderidae; genus Ptychodera; species Ptychodera flava. Next base: position 54,255,981 of record NC_091928.1, on the reverse strand, counting down.
CAACAAATATGCACGACAAAAAGGACGGCAAACACTTGACGGTAACGCGAGTCGTCACCGTTCTAATCGTAGTCTCATTTATTGTTTACTCTATTATTGCCATACTAGTGTACAACTAGTTCCAAGATGAACTTCAAAATCTGCAGGTGACTTTAGAGAAGCTGAAAACAGAATCGGAACCCTCCGCGCAGCAGCAAGCACCATCAACGTCCATGTATTGTAACTGCGGCGACGGCGACGATTCCGTCAATGGCTTCAATTGAACTAGTACTGCAGGTAGAATCACCGGGAATTTGGTAACGAATCAGACTTTGCTGAGGTGTTGTTCAGCAAACCAAGAAACTTTAGAAAAGGTAGTATAATTTCGGTTTTTCTTCCTTTTCTATTGAAAACAATATATTTATGTATTACAATCGATACATGTCAGGCCGCCAAATACTTCGGGGACGTACCGTGTGATACACAAACAGGTTTTGGTGGTCTGACGTCACATTGTAGGTCAGTGCGTGCGCAATACTACGAAATCGCGAACATCAAAGTTTAAACGAATTTCGCCAACTATTGTTCTATAACGGGAAAAAATAAAGAATTAAAATCTTCACATTTGCTCTTCGGCGAAACCACAAACAAATGGTAGTGATCGAGAATCAAAAGTAGGGAATTATTATCAATGTGTCATAATCTGTGGCAGGTTGTTTGATCTCTGTCGATTGTACTGATATTGTTTTGTAGTTTTTAGCGGAACTTTAAACGATGGAATCAATTCTTAGTATGATTGTACAATGTAATAGCTGAGGTATGCGACTGCTTCAAATATATAGTTCAGAGAGAGAGAGAGAGAGAGAGAGAGAGAGAGAGAGAGAGAGAATGAAAATCTGTTCATTGCATAAAAGGTATTTTCTATTTTTGTAGATAAAAATGTTCCGTAATAAACATTGCTAGTGTCTTGGATATCTGCAAAACTGACTTCACTTTCAGAATCACATGATGTAATTTTCAACTTATAAAAGCTGGCTGATAAACATAAGAGCCAAAAGGACATTTTTCTAGACATATCAGCAATAACATCCACTTTAAACTGTTAAATGTGCCACAGGAAAGGAGTTGGAAACTTTACTACGTTTTATTTTACACCAATGGATAGTTCTCAGTCCGACTCTACATGTAGAGACTTACTGCGCTGAAATGTCTGACTTTTCGAAATGCCTAAATTTTCCGGGTTGGATGCGTAAACTTTAACAAGTGATCAATAATTGAAGTATTACTGTACGATAAGTAGGAAACAGTCACGCCGCCACAAAGCACTGAATTCTTGAAGTTGTTCAAACATGGAAGAAAGAACAAAAATTCATAGCAAAACAGCTCCTGTGTTTTCGTATCCTGATTTAACAACATTTAGTCGTCACCTGCCGTAGTCGTGTCACCTTCGTCATGATTGTAATGTTAAATAAATTCAAGCAATAAACAGCCAGTAGAACTTAATCCGTTGATCACGTCCAATTCTACGGATTAGTGAGCTAAAAGAGCCAAGGCCGTTGATAATCGTTTAAGGGTGTACGGATCAATATGACAGAGAAGTATAGTGTAGATTTACATTCGAATTGCTCAAAAGTCATTGCCATGTTGGCAACGTATTGTCTGTGAATTTTGTATCGACTTTCCTGTGTACCGTCATTAATTCAAACGTTATTGACAGCAAACATCACCTGTAAACAAGAAAGTCGCGCTGTGGAATTATTTTAACCATACCAAAACTTTGATTATATTGTAGGTTTGTCAATTTCAATGAATTTTGTGACGTCACCCCCATATTTTTACTGATAATCTATCAGATTTTTACATCAACGAATTCACCGGCGTCGCACAAAACCACACAATAAAAGCAATAATGTACCCCCTCGTGCCCATGACGGAGAGCAAATTTCGCTTTCATCCGTTATGGGTGGGAGAGGGTACAGACGGCCAAGTTTATCGATGCTAAAATGACATGTGTTGATATTGATGTATTTTTCATTCAGTTCCGTTTGTAATAACTTTCTTCCTACGAGGCGATCGACTTACTTTATTACACAACACCGAAGAACACATCAACTTACCATGGTGATTGAACTGATGGAATTTCTATCAATTTTACCAGAAGGAAAACACTTGACTCCAGGTCAAGTTGTGAGATTGGTGGAGGCCATCTCAAGACAAAACAGAAGTCAGATAACATTATCTTCGGGTATTGGAAATGTAATCCCCATGGCAACTCACATGACTGGTTCGTTTGATTGCTTTGAGTACAGTAAGTATGATGCGGTCGGTTTATAGCTATGCATCTGTGTAAGTGGCTTTTTGTGACAGACGAAATCGAGAGGAAAATGGAGAATTAGACAGACAGGCGATTTGACAGATTAGGCAGAAATGAGTAAGAATAGATGGGTTATGCCAAGATAGGCTAGTCTGCAGTAGCAGAGAGACAGAAAATACAACCAATAGAAGGAGACATATAAGGATTGAAGAGAGTAGTACAAGAAGAGACAAAACAGAAAACGGATACAAAGCGAAAAAGAGATAACGGTGACGATGTTAATGAGAGAGAGAGAGAGAGAGAGAGAGAGAGAGAGAGAGAGAGAGAGAGGTAATATAAACATAGATATAAATGTAAAGAGGCGTTAACGTTTTAGAGTGTTTTGCCGTACTACTCTTCTATGCCTACCTTCATGACCTTTTACATGTAAGAAATACATTGGCTTTGCAACTTTACACAATATTGGACATACAAATCGCCATATTTCTGTTGCTGAGTAATTTAAGGATTGTACATGGTAACATGGACGAAGCCTTAAGTCATTTTATAAGCGAACATCTATGCAACGAATCTCGGGTTACAAGCAACCATACTTAAACTGCACCTGGGTAGTTTTAATTCATAGCTGCCATAAAGAGTAAAAATGTTGCCACCAATCAGACAAATTATTGAAGGTGACACACATTTCGAGAAGTCATGCATCGATATGATGATTGAAACCGACCTGATTGGGGGTTGTACGTTGCATTTTGTATTTTCAGTGAATCATTCGCTTCATCAGCGCTTCATGAAAAGGCAATGGCTGACATGTATCGATCTACAGTCTAAAAAACTAGTCATTTATTAACACATTTAGATCGATATCAACAAAGCAGAAAACACAACATTCGAAAATGTAGTGAAATTTTACTCAAAACTAAGAGAGTACGATATATTGATTTCAGTCAGAAGATTCAAGCATACAAAATAAAAATATCAATTTGAAACGTTAACACCGGAACAGCCAAACAAAAATGTGATGGAAGAAGGAACGTTTAGGATGAAGTCAAATGTAGATAAATTTTTGTTTAACTTTTCCTCGGGATGTTCGATTGTCGATGCTTAGTTTAAATCGTGCTTAGAATAACGTGATATCAGAAATTGGATGCATTCCTGACGACTATCGTCAGAGACTAGACTACTATGCTCATGCGCTAGATATTCACACATCGCCATAAGGCACTGAATGACATTTTTAGGTTTACAAAAGTTGCTGTTGCTCAAACATCCAAAGATTGTAAGATGCTTCGTTTAGTCATCTGAAACTCAGGACAACACACTAAATTTGTGAAAAAAGTACACAGCAACCGAAAGTGAAAGAATAACGTAATAACGTAACGAAAGAAAAGCTGTCTCAAACCAGTCTGTTAAATGTTTAATGTTCCATTGAGTAGTCCAGCTATTGTGAACACTGTCAGTGAGTTGAGAACTCGAACATCTCTCAGGATAATCGACAAAATTACAATAGCTGCCAGGGAAAATAGGAAAATAAGATTTTCGCTTGTGGGGGAGATGGTACTACTAGTAATTTAAACTCGGGTGAGTCTCCTGGTAGAATGCGCCTACTAAACAGATATTCAGAATCTGAAATTTTCCAATTCTTTTCTGATCTACCACTTATTGGGGCTAATTTTGAAGCTCTTGGCGTAAGTAAAGTTTTTACCGGCTTACCTTTGTGAGTCTAAAATTTTATTTTCCCCAATAGAGATAACACAGCGATGGCCGCCATTGTTAATTCGAAATATCGGTAAATATAAGGTGATTGTTTCTCGAGTAAAAAATTTGCCTGGTGACCCCCCGATTTTTGTTCTCAATTTTGAAACAGAATGATTGAAAGTTCGCTCATAGGAAATTTGAGCAAAGCTTTAATCTTTCATCGGAGACGTGAACTACCTTAAATAGTGTCTTGGCCTTCCTCATGACGGCATATACTATAAATAACTACGATCTTAGCAAAGTGAAAGTGAAAGAAATTCAAGAATATGCAGCATGCCGGACAGAGCTTTTGAAGAGAGTAAAAAATGAAACATCCGTATCTCCTTTGTCTCAGTAATATCAGAGAGAGTGTCAGTTTTTCACTTTTATTATGTCATGTTGAATGCAAATATTGAGAAACTTGCATTTCTCTTGTAATCTATCATCGACGTGCATCCCGTTAACGATCCTGTATGGCATTCCTTCATAGACTTGCTCTAAGTTTGTGGGCATATTAGATATCAAAAACAGAATAAATCGAAGGACTAAACTTCAGCAGACTGTCGCACTTTAGTATACTGTTGCGTAGATGGTGAGGTGAAGGCCTTGGCCAGCCATGTAACTCAGCTGCTGAGAAAAGCTAGGCGACTGGGGCCAATCTAAGTTCCTTACTACAAAGAAGCGATGTTTTTCGAACTGCAGCAGCGGAATGCCATCCACACAATGGATTCTCTTCTCTCACTCCGTTTTGTTATAGTTCGTGAATGATTTTTTCTTGCCCTTCAAGTAACCGCCGCCACATTTTGTTTTAACATCGTTTACATTCTTCCACTGTTTCACACAAGATTTTTCATTCTTAAATATTCAAAAGGACAGAACAGAACTGGTTTTGCTACCACTGAACGGATATGGGACTTTTCTCTCTGGGAGTTTTAGGTTTATGCTCTCATGTTCTTGAAACAGTTTTCAAAGACTTTGAATATTCAAAATGAAATTATCATATTATAGAATGAATTGCAGAATACACAAGCTTACATGATCTTTTTCTGAAGATAGATAAGATTTTTCACGTGAACATATGAAAGACAGATAATGGCCAAGACTATGTGCAGGTGTTCTTTAACGTCTAGTCTGTAATATGTTGCTTAATATGATAGTCTGCATTTGACTTCCAATGACATTGAAAGTTTCTCAGATCACAGGTTTGAGTGAATTAATACTCTGATATTGTTTTAATATTTTGTTTCATAAAGAATTGGAATTCTGGAAATATGTAGCTTTAGTTTGGTTGAACGACACGTTACATTAAGAACATACTTTGAAATCAATGCTGTGATATCACGTGGGACAAAATGTCGACATTGAGATGATACCCTTTTGCCGGGCAACTTTAAAAAGCGCGTCATCGTTAACTCTTTACGGCTTGACAACTGCTTAACATTGACGCTATTTCTGTATCTTTCGTGCTTTACTTTTGATGGGTATCTCCTTCAAGGTGAAATCATAGAATTGATCAAACACCATCATTCCAAGGGCATGTGGCTCAAAATTGGCCATTTGGACTCTTCCAATGGGATATCTCACCAAATAGTGCCAAATGACGAGTATCACATGGTTGTCCCAAAGTCTGGACTCTACCATGTCTACACAAAGGTGAGATGCGTCCCATTTTGAGAATCCTTCAATCAGCGAATATTTCAATTTAACAAATCGTATTGATAAAGAAAAAATATTGAAATATCATTTTATGGGCAAAATATCCGTTTGTACGGAAATTTGGGCATGCGCAAGTTGTGGAAGTTATTATTTTATCATCACTTTTCTGTTCAAAATTTTTAGCAGATCTAACTTTCTCGGTAATAAATTAATCCAAACACACCTTTGTGCTAGATCAGAGAAGAATTGTAAAAGTTCGAAATTCTGAATATCTGTCTATGGGGCGCATTCTAAATCAGCGTCTGTTCCTTATTCTGCTCGCTATAATAATGTAGAAATACCTAATATTTTACTTTCTAATATACAACCTGTCCATTTTTCACGTCAAACTCTTCTAATTTAGTGTTGACAAGTGTTCATTAGAAAAAAGCGACATTACACATTTGCGTTACGTTGTCAAGGTTTATAAATTAGAAGCTTAATATTTCAACATATTTTAAGGGAAAATTAGAAGTGTATTTTATAAAACAAACTAATAAAAAGTGTATCCAAAGTTTTGCATCCATTGTCCCTTTAATCAAGTTTGCATACTATGATTACAGGCTGGCTTTTCTTTCTGGATAGCAGAACCACTAGCAGTGCCCACCGAGCGGACGTCGACGAATATCTGCATCATACTGAGTCAAGTGTGTAAATTTCACTATGTTTTGCAAATGACGTTAATTATCAACCGTTGCTACATATTTCAGTGTGGGAGAGGCCCCTCTCAGTGACCAAATAAGACAAGACGCGATTTTAAATGTCTAGCGGTTTGGGGTATGATATGGCTTGTTAGTATGTCCCTTTCCCTTCGTCAGATTCTCCTTTACTGTTATAAAAGGCAGAGGATGGGTCAGTGTACCATGCAATTTCGTTTCAATTTATGGGCAGATTTTAGAATTTATAATAAACACGATTGGAACTAATTTGGGATAATTGGATGATGAAGTAATGTCGATTCAATCTTCAAATGTAACCTCATCTACTTTTCTTTTTCAGTTGCACATTTGTTTTTATGAGTATTTTGTAATATCGCAACATTCAGCAATACGGCACCTAACAGAAAATTTGAAAAATATGAAAATCAAATTTTCCGAAATTAGTTCCAATCGTGTTCATAGAAAGGGCTTCAAAGCCTGGAGAAAGATCTCACTCCAGGGTCTGTCTGTTTACTTCAATTACTTCAAATTTGTTGTTGAAATAATGGTTAAGTTCAGCGTGTCGTCTACTCTTCAACATTGGACTAATACATATTCTTCTTCTGTACTTGTTTCATCTTGCAGCTAACGGATACTCATCCTATCATAGTGACCTGATGAAAAGCGTTTAGAGCAGAAAGGGCGCCCTTGCCCATGTCAGCAGTTTCCGTTCTGGACTGTCCCAACTAAGAGAGGAAGACAAGATCTACATGAAGGCGTATCTATATCGAGTAGTGAAGTTCAGTTAGACTGCTGTCTGGAGTCAACCTACATGGGAATGTATCTTGTCAGTGTTGACCCAAGTGTGTACATATGATATTTTAATATGTTTGTATTATTGGCAGATAACTGTCATAACCCCAGGAGAGGAATATATACTGGTTGGACAATTGGAATAAATGACTTGAGAACTTATTTCAGACCAACAAAAATTTCTTTTCTGCTGGAGGCAGAATGGAAGGTTATGCCATATCTAATTCAAAACATCCTTCGGCAGGTTTACATTTGTGCAAGAGAATGACAAGAGAAAGGAATTTGTTTGGGAAGATTACTGCATTGTTCTGTGAAACAATTGCCTATTTCAAGTTCTTATTGATAAGGCAATTTAACAATTGCTGATCTTGTTCAAGGAAATCACTGAATAAATAAATGGTTAAAACATTAAATTTCAAACTCTCTTGGCCTTCTCATTGATTCTGTGTTTCACTTTTAACTCTTACCATGCCGACTATAATGCAGCATGTGCTCATGTTTTACTGAACAGAATAGAAAGAAACTCATGTCAGGGGTAATTTGAAGATCGACAATATGTAAGCACTGTGTACACTATATGCCCTTTGACCCCTTGACGACTTATTGCCCTGTATTGCTTTTTCTTGGTTTATCACCACAGGGAAATTGTGAGAAAGTAGAGATTTTCTCCATGACGTTAAATGGTTCCGTTGGTACTGTCGTGTATCTAGGCAACCATTACTTCTATCTCACACATGGTTAGCATCTGCTCTCTGTCAATCAATTGTACGCTGACGTATCACCCACGCATTGGAGTCTCACAAGCGCATTTGATATAAATTGGATTTTCCCTGGTCATACTTCCAATTATCATCATTCCACAAATTTTGCTGTCCTCGAAGTATTCGCTATCACCGACACGGATCTCAATATTCTTTAACTGAAAACTAAACGAGTACAATTTATGACTGGCAATTTCTATGCATCTACCGTGATATTTATTATTTGTGTCATTGTTTCAAATGATTAACTATCAGTGTTATATCGAAAAAAGAAAAAAAGTTTGACCGCAGCTTCTTACTGTGATATACGTCTGAAATATTTTAGGAAAATGTTTGCATATGCATGGTTATGTCCTTTACCTCTGTGACACAATAGACATGATTAATGCCAAAACAGATTTCTCTACATATGAAACTCATGATGATTTGTGAAGACTTGTGTTACTTGTATACGCTACAAGACTCCTTAACCTTGATATGAACTATCATTATGTTTATACCATTCATCAAATAAATTAAATCTTCTTCAGCTATCCAATGAAGCATACACGCAATGTCCACTTACGATAACAATCTTCTCTGTAAGTTATGACCTGTTTATATATATTATTGCAACTTCTTCCAAATCCACTTTCCTACCAAGGTTGGTATTCTTTATCCGTCACAAAATGAACCCTTTTTAGCTTTGGTACAACATTCTCAGACCCGGAATCGAGGTTCTTTCTGTCTGAACTCTGAACCGTTGCTTGCACCTTGCGACGTTGAGACCAGGAGGGAATTCACAAGCTGGAAAGGGGACACAGCTATTAACATTATGGAAACATCAGATAATGGCCTAAGGATTACTTGCTGCAATTGAATAGACTTGTTCAAGACATTTTGATTGTTGATGACATTTCATGAGATAGTTGATATATACATTTGATTTAGTCGGTCATTGACGACTCTTTAGAGTACAGGAAACTTTCCTCCACATAATATTCATCGATCAATTGTCTTGATCTCGACAGCCTCAGGGGCACATTCCTCACGCATGCGTACTAAAGTTTTACAGTTTGAAATATTGGCCAAAGGGAAAAAAAACAAAATTTGCAAATTTATCAATCGCTGTTTCAAAAGGAAAACGGCATAAAGTTGGTAGGTATATCACAGAAAGCCATACTTGTATATAAATATTTGATCTTATATCGAGTTTCACCATAAATTGAGTCAAAAGCTATGCTCCGTAAGTCAACGTAAGAATTTGATATTTATAAAAAATACCGTCAAGGACAAGGACAGTGTGCTCACATTCGGTTTGAATTGGTGAATTCAAGAAATATTTAAACCAGAAAAACAAGAATGACAAAAGCAAATAAGATCTGCAACTTAGGTACTGGAGGTCATCTTTAGGAGCATGCATATCAACTTCTATAGCAATGAGCAATGGGGCAAGCAGATCCTAAATACATGAGCAATTGTCAACAAAAAAATTAGCCAGCGAAGCTTGACAAAAAGAAAAGTCGGGAGAATGGGGAAAAAATAAAGAGTGGGAAAAAATGCACAAGGGATCTGGTAAAAAGTAATGCTACCTCATCAATCTTCTAGCCCCTACCCCCTCCTGAATATCAAATGTTCCATCCCTTTGTTGATCATGTTTACATAAGACCAGCTGGCAGGAAATGTATTCACAACCTTGGGGATGTTTTAATTAATGCTATGAGTGCTATCATTCAAATGTAAACAGCACTTAAATCAGTTACAGATTGTGAAATGCCTTCCACTGTGGGGGGATTACGACATCTGGAATTATCCTCGATCCAAATTTCTCATCAGTTCTTGTGTGTCTTACATGCAAAAGTTGCAAAAATTGGTTCACAATGAAAAAATTTACCTCAGCTTTGTTTTCTTGATCAAATTTTCCAACAAATTGATACTAAATATGACAAAATTATGTTCACAGCCTTCGAAACTCTCTCACAACATATCCTAGGTTGGTGTAGGTCATTTAAGGTCACAAACTGAGAAAATTACCTAAAATATAAAAATTTGGGGGTCTCCCAACACTTTGAGCAGAAAATCTATCTAATAACATCCCTCGGGACTTTTGTAGCAAATTACAAAGCTATCAGACAAGTTATTTTAAGAACAAGTTTTCTTGACCAAAAATGACAAAATTGTCTTAAAAATACAATTTTTTATATATCAGGTCAATTTCCACATATCTAACTATTGTCATCCCTGGATATCTATACACCAAATATAAAAGCTGTCTGTCCAGGGACTTTAAAAGTAAATATTTTTTCAGATTTCTTGACCAAAAATGACAAAAATTGCCCCAAAACAGTAACATTTCCAATCTTGTCGTAATTTCAACAACTAGAAGAGAAACACCCTTGCAATCCAAATTTGACAGCAATTGGGCTAGCCAGTTTCAGAGAAGAAGAAATTTTACTTAAAATGAGAAAAATAACCAAAAAATTCAGCAAAAATACAAAATTTGAGATATCTTCACGATATTCATAAAATTGATTTTGATTTCACGATATTCATAAAATTGATTTTCGGTACAGAGTCATACAACCTCAGAAACCTATTATACCAAATATCAAAGCTTTCAGATTAGCAGTTTTTGAATAAAAAAAAATTTGACCAAAAACTCGGAAAATTGCCCCAAAATTACAAATATAAAAAATTCAATTCAATTTGTATAAACTTGACTGAGGTCATCCTGGGGAACATGTATACCAACTTTCAAAGCAATCAGATGAGTGGTTTCAGAGACTAACATTTTTTGACTAAAAATTGAAAAAAATACCCCAAAAACTAGAAACATGCAAATTTCATCCAAAATTTTATACACCTAATTTAGAATACCTAAAGGAACCTGCACACCAAGTTTCAACCCTATCTAACCAATGGTTACAGAGTTTTAGCAGTTTGCACGGTTTTTCCTTTTTTTCCCTCATTTGCATATTTTTGACACTGACAAGTTCATTTGAACAAATTCACATCTCCACCCCTAGGCGCATCTGCACACCAAATACCAAGACAGTAGGTGCTGTGGTTTAGGTGTTTTTGATGTGGACGGACATACATACATACATACATACATACATACAGACATGCAAATCGGATGCAAATGAACTGATTCAGCTTATACGATAACCTCACATTGGTATACCAAATGTGAGCTAAAAAACCTTTTCGTGTATTATCCATAATATAATTGAAAGTGAACGTTTTCCGTGAACATTTTAAAATTCACAACCAGAACTGATGTGTGTTAAACTTCTGGATTGTAAACAGAAAAGTTATCTCAGCAAATAGTATTTTAACTCAGCATTGAGTGAGTAAAAGTAGTTTCACCTATTAAAACTCAGACAACTACCATGGCAGACTAGCAGCATGTAAGTTTTTCAATGCAAGTGAAATGTCCATTCTGTCATCTTTTGCGAGCAGAAGGGAATGCGTCTTTGAGCTTACTTTATGTATCGATGAGTTTCATGGAGTAAGATATGTTGTTAATATTTGTCATACGTTTTATGAATGTAATGTTTTCTCATCTTATTGATTTACTGTCACAAAAGAATTCTCAGTTGTGAGATCGTGGATGATTTTCTAATATTATGTTACACGATCACGCTGCAAAAATTGTCATGCACGAACTGTCAATATCAACAAACATTCTACCATCTGAGTAATCAGCGATGTGTACCCCATGTAGCAATCTGATTAAAATCAGATGTAGAGTACGGCGACGTCTCTGTACTTGCGCGGTATTCTCTTGCTGTCGCCTCTCAGAGAATACCACGCAAGTACAGAGACGTCGCCGTACTCTACATCTGATTTTAATCAGATTGCCCATGTAGATGTATGTTCACACCAGTTTAGTCTCTTGACGAGTGAGTCACGTGTCATTGCTACAGCAACCCTTATAAATACCAAATGTGAGCTAAAATGTTGACTTCCAGCATTTAGTAAATACCATTTCATTCATTTTTCTGAATGGTTGACGTGTGCCAAATGCCAATAGTTACAGAAGAATACTGGCTTTTTAGGAATTCTGTGCAAATTATGAGTATTCCAGCCGTAATGATTAAAATGAATTTGTTCAGAAAAGCAGCTAAGTTCATCTGTTACTTATTCAAGGTATTTTGAAATACAATTTTCCCAGTTTTGACTTAAAATCAGAAATCCTGAAAAATTTTGGACTCAATACTTGTACACATCAAGCTTGTGTTGATATAATGAAAACACAGGCATTCTGACCGATTTTGTCAATAGAAATACAGATGTAAACAAACAGTAACTTGAATAGTTATATTTAACTTCCGGTTGAAGACAAAATCTACCTTGCAGTTCATTTCAAACACCTCTATTTCTCATCAGATATATAATCTTTATTTACCCAAGCCAATCACATTTCATCGTTTAAGTTGATAGTATACCATACATAGTAGTTTTCTGTATGGACAGAATCATGCAAATAACACACTTTGCCAAATTCATAAAATCTTTATTCATTTTAGCCATGCAATAGGAGAATTGAATGTCAGCCAGGTATTAAAATTGTATTGAACACCATACAATAAGTCATGTCATTTACATACACAACGTCAATTTGGATGAGAGAAGTGTCTAAATATTACTGAAGTCACTAAGTTTGGGCCATTGTCTGGATCAGCAAAATATCTTGTAGCAAATATGATTCCAATCATAAGGTGAATAGATATTTCAAATTTTGTAATGGGAAAAATGTCATAGAAATTTAAGTACTCTTCATGATCCATTCAAACGTTACTACTGGTCTTTGCTTTCAGTGAGGTCAGACTCAACAATTTAGCATAAAATGAATAAGATGGAAATAACTAAATCTGAAATTTAAGACTTGACTACAATGCTAGCAAATTACAATCACCTGTACTTGACATCAAGAACCTGTTTAATTCAGATTTGTCTTAAGTTAATAAATGGTATCAACTATTAGACAGCCAGTATTATGGGATGTCTTGGAATCTTGAGTAGAAGTAAAATGCTGCAGAATTGTTACATTGACAATTTTATGAAAAATCTAATTAATGAGTTGTTGAAGTACAGTGTAGGTAGACATCAACTGTTTGCAAAATAAATTCTAAAGAAATGGTGCCAAGAGAAGTTAAAAATTAATACACGCATTGAAATGTCAATGATTAGCAAACAAATGGTACTTCAGCTTTCAACATTCCTAATGCCTGTACACTGGACTTTGGTCTCTGTACCAACCTACATTGGCCTGGTTCCAAACCACTTAGGGTCATTCATGCATTATTTCTGGATGTCAGTCTGGTTTAACTGCTTCCCTGTGGATCACTCCAATTTCAGCTTCAGATTTCAATGTATCTGCAAATCAGACAGACTAGTGAATGATATTCAAACAATATACCAAGGTATGTGAGACAGTTTTGCAGGAAGTATTGTGTGGATAGCCTGTGTTGAATTTTCCACCAAATGGCATGTTTACAAAAAGGTCAACTTAGAGCAAGTATGGCGACTTTATTGCTTTGTTTGTGCTAGCTGAGTTGTTAAGCAAATATTATGTTCAGATTTAATCATCACCGTCAAGCAATTTCCCATGTATCTGCAAATCAGGATAGACCGGTGAATAAGATTTATACATACTAAGGTATGTGAGAGAGTTTTACAGCAAGTAATTGTGTGGATAGCTTGTGCTGAGTTTTCAACCTAATGCCATTGCTTACAAAAAGGTCAACTTACAGCAAGTATGGTGACTTTCAGTGCTTTGTTTGTTCACGGTCAGTTCTCGAGCAAATGTCCTGCTAAATATCATCTTTACCATAGAAAGCTACAAAAATTACCGTTATGGTTCTTTTGTTAGCTGATTATACCTTGAAGAAAGCCTATCATTACCGGTACTTGTTATAAATTTAATAGTTCTTACCATTGGACAAATACAAATTGTTTACTGAAGCTTGGATAACATGATAGCAACTCAAATAATTCAATTCTTTAGGGTAACAAGTGACCTACAGCTGATATATGCAACTTTCATTATAATTTGTACAAAGCTGAATGACTGTCATCCCTGGTGACATAAAACCAAATTTGATGGTTTTTGGATAAAATTTGAAAGAAAAAAAATGAGAAAAATTTTTTTAAGTTCACACCTGCTAATTTTTAAGAATATTTAATAACTACAAAAATTGAAGTATCAAATGTGAAAGCTATAAAACCAGCAATATTAGAGAAAATCGTTTCTCAGATACAGAGTGAAAATTTTGCTGCAAAAGTTTTGCAAATGCTTTTTTATCATTATTTGAACACAACAGAAAGATAACAAAATGTCAACTTCAAACCCAAGTTCAATTTTCTATTTGATAGATGTGTACAGAGATCTTTAAAGAACAAGTAAAATGTGTTCAGTAATTTTCCTGAAACGTAATAAGGGCATTACTCAGAAGCATAATGCCTTTGAATTTGAATGCTAACAGACAGGCAATATCAGATGAAAAGGCAGTTTTACAAAAGTTGATAACATGTAGCTAAGAAAATCTGCAAATACATTTTCCTTTTCTTTTTGAACAAATCTACCGTTAAGTGCAGTCATGGAAGATTTTCCAAGCCGCAGATTTTGAGATTAAGTACAAAGTCGACAGAGGTCACCAGACAATCATGGATGGCTCCATGTCGCTTACAGTGGAGCGACAAATTCTCATTTAGCAATTTCTAGATATCCAAAATACCGGTATCGATCATTCACAGCTTATGTTGATAGTATACCAGAATAAGTATCTGTCAGATACCTGCAACTGATAATACAAGTATTCACAGAAAATTCAGTATGAGTTGACTGACCCCGCAAATGGTCATCATACCGGTAAATCACCACTTTATAATTGTTTAATGTTTGATTTACGTGTGGAAATTTGTGTTGATATGATGCAAACCACAGACACTAAGACGTGATTTTTAGCTTCTTGTCTATTTATAGAGAGATAATTTATTCTAGTTCAAAAATGGTGTGAAAGCAACTTCCGTCTGTCAACCTCCAGGCACTCTGATGGGTCATATCATAAACTGGTGGGGTGTTGATGGCTCGAGTTGAGGTACAGGAGCGATTTGAGCTGTGAAAAAAAAATCAAATATGATCTAGCTACTAAGCCGATCTTCAAAAGCACTTAGTTGACTGCAACCTATTACAGACAACTGAGCTGTCATTGTAGGGGTTATTGCTTTGTGTTTGCTCGTTCTGTGTGTACTAGGTGTGTTCGGTACAGAGTCATACAACTTAAAATGACTAATTTAAGATAGGGAAATCTAACATCGGTGTTTACGGCTGCCATATTTACATATAACTCACAGCCCGTTACCCTTTAGAAACTAAGGTGGAGAAATAACTAAAAAACATGGTTTGTGTTGCCCACCCTCCAGAGGCAGACTTGAGCAATGTTCCAATATGAAGTACCTTTCACTTTTGATGCTTGTTGGATGCGCTGCCTTCAGAAAGCTTGAAATGTCAAATACTGAGGAAATACGCACAAATATTCAGACTAAACAGTGTACAGACTACTCAGTCATAATGGGGGAAATACGGTACAATGACAATGTTTATGAAAAATGTTTATGACTAAAAGAGAGGGATTTAGCAGTTTTGAAATATGGACATTTTAATAAAACAGAAATTATCAACATAATAAATACAGGGCCAAACTATTTATAAGGGGTGGGGCAGGTTGGAAATGAGGGGCGAGAGACAAAGGCATTCCTATTTGCTGCATGCAGATGCAGCCATACACCATTCTATTTACAGCATACTTTTTAACAGTGTTGTGTTGAAGTTTCATATTGTACTTACTGTCATACAAGGATTACATCCGCTTAAAAATGAAATCAGAGAAGCATCAATGCTCTTAGATTTTGCTGAACATGGCTGATTTTAATATTTCACGCATATATTTGGTATCCAGCAAAGGCACTTTTTGAAGTGAAGTCAAAATTAACACTACATTGCTGACAATATATGTTACCTTTTTCTGCATGAATTTACTCTTTTCATTACAGTACTGGAGTATTGCAAACAAATAGAAAATTATTTGTATGTCGACCTATAATTTTAAATCACAAAGACTGTAAATCTGCCAAAATTTGTACTTTTCAGTCATTTTATAAATAATATACTGCACAATATTGAACACTGAAATGTTTGAATGTGTTAAACTCAAAGACTATATTTTCTTCGATAATATATTAAATATTTGTTTGAAAAGAAGTTAAATTTAAACAATTTTAGCATCATATTCTTTACAGGTTCATGTATTTCACGGAAAACATGCCTTTAAAAACAATTTGTAAGTACACACCGCTACACGGGATACGGCATTTAAAGAAATTTAATATGCAACAGTGAACAAATACAAGAGGAACAAACTAGCAGTGATAACCTGACTACAGATAAGCGAAATGTCGAAACTAAGAAAGTTAAGAACTAGGCAAAAAAGTCCATGTCACAACTAAGTAATTAAAACAACTCAAAGATTTGGCAAGGGTTCTCTGCCAGTCTGCTTCTGGGGGAAAAGTTTGGGTTGCAAACTTGGAGTTTGCTGACCTTCGGAAAGCCGAAAGTGAAAGTGGTTCCACCAGGCCAGTGGAGATCACCTTCTTGAGTGGGGGTACCGTACATGTAATGGACGGCCCAAGTAGAGAAAGGCGGACAGACTGGATGGAGAGACCCCCATGAAAGTGTATGTATGTATGTACCGGTATGTACCGGTATATCTGTATGTACCGGTATGTATGTCTGTCTGTATGTATGTATATATACCGGTATGTATGTCTGTCGATGTGTACGTATTTACGTATGTATGTATGTATGTATGTATGTATGTATGTATGTATGTATGTATGTATGTGTGTATGTATGTACCCTACCGTACCGTAACGTATATGGATGTATGTGTATATATGTACCGGTATGTATGTATGAATGAATTGGAGTCGACGCTTAACAACCTAGTTGACTCGCTTGGTTGGAGATGAAAGAATGGAACTCACGGCCCGAGGGGCAGCAGCACGGCTCGGGGGAGTTGTGATCTGGGGGGGGGGGGGTACAGGTGCCCCTGTACGGCCCAAGAATGAGGGGTGCAATGACAGTTGGTGCTTGTGCGATTAGGAGTGATGCTCAACAGACAGAGTTGACTCGCTCCACTCGACCTGAAAGAATGGGGCTCACGGGCCTAGTGGCGGGCAGCACAGTTCGGGGGAGTTATGATCGGGGGGGGGGGGAGGTGCCCCTGTACAGCTCCAGCATGGAATGCATCTGAATGGTGTGTGGGAGGCAGGTGGCCCTGCACAGTCCTGATATGTCCAAACGGTGGCGTATAGGTGCAAGAGTATAAAGAAGTGAATTGCAAGTGGCAAATGTCTCTACGTAATAGCCCTATGGCATAGTCAATGTTTGAGATGCTTGACGAAGCAGGCTTTCTGGTGTCCGAATATAAGTGTGGTAACAGTCGCTGTACCACCTGCCCAGAGTTTGAATTAGGTAGTCAGGAAGGTGGGCATGTGCGGCCGTGGTGGCTGCCCCAATGTGAATGTCTGGTGTACAAACCAGGCTGAAACCCGAGTCACAAAAGCAAGGAATGGAGCAGAGTGGAGAATATGTCACGCGGCTTAGCGGTACTCTTTCTGGAAGGAGGAAGAGGGGTCCCTGAGGAGAGAACACGTTTTGGGGCGGACTTTGAGGAAATGGTGGATTATTGTGACTGGGCATAGCGTAGACTTTGTGGCGAAGAGACGGCACTTGAAACAACGATGCATTTGATCCTTTGGTTTTGGATGCCTTAATGTTCACAGAGAGGGCATCCGGATGGCCGTGAGTATCGGTTGGAACCTTGAGATCACACAGGTTATATGTGGGGTTAATGGAGCATCCGGAGCAGGTAATTTTGCAACAATGAAGGAAACTGAAGAAGGTTAAAAGGAAGGCAGATTCCAGCAGGAGGTCTATGGGCCATACATGGTCCAGCGAAGCAGCAGGCACAGTTGGCACCAAGATCAAATGTAATTGGTAACGTGGGCATGACCGATGGTCCTTGCAGGCCGTAAGGTGTACTGGAGACAAAACGGGGCTGGTTGTTTAGTTGAGGCTAGTGGATTTGGCAGACCAGCCATTATGTAGCGATGATGATGCCGGCAAGATAAAACTTGATGGTGGAGTACTTTAGGTGTAAGTACGTGCACAGTGGATGACGAAATAGAATAGGTGGTCTTCTCAGATGGGCGGATAATGAGGTGTCTGTATGTGTGTGCTGTACGGGTACATGGCAGAGAATGTAGCTTGGATTGTACTCTGGTTGCATGAGATTCAATTGTCTGGGTGCCCAGTGCAGCCAAGGAAGCTGCTTGGCGAAAGTATGTCATGCTAAGCTACATGTGTGGACGTGAAAGGAGCTGCAGTGGGTTATAGGGCTTGCTAAGCGGTGCATATGTAGTTATAGCTGAAAGGAACAACGGTGCCTGTTGTGTATAGCGTGGAAGCTCAGCTGCAGTGGTTTGTAGGGCTTCATGAAATGGCGCATCTGTAAATGAAACTATACAGAAACAAAAACAGATTTATTAATGTATGTGCCCTGTGGGGTGCAAATGCACCGGGTCATGTCTAAGGTGTGTGAAAGAACAAATGCTCGGAAGAACACAGTTTGCAATGTGGCCATATCATCAGACCAAAAGAAACATGGTAGTGCATAAAACGGCGCAGCGTAGCCAGGTAACAAAAGCAGCAAACTAAGGCACTAGAGAATGGGTAGCCAGTACACAGATGCTGGCAGTTTTGATCTCCATATCAAGATATTTCCAATGCAACAATGTGGACTGTTGACATGTAAGCAAGAGGAAAATGACGGTTTCCATTGACAAGTCGACCCTAATAGACAAAAAACATGTCACCAAGGTGTGAAACGACAGTACCGATAGGGGACAGAGAACAAATGGCTGTTCTCAATCTCTTTCGCTGTAGATCATCTCTATAATCCACTAAAACCGCAACACCTGGAGTTTGGCAGCAGGGGAAATTCATCGGGTGGCATCCAGTGGCTGCAATTGGTCCACCATTTGCTGGCAAAGTAGGTCATGTCCACAGAGTGGTGAAGAAAGTTAAAGACGCACCGGTATGCCGCTGATAAATCCTTCAGAGAGGCCTGTGATTAAGTATTCAACAAATTTCTTGTCAGGATGGTTTGACAGTTCGCCCCTTGGCCAGCACATTGAGTGGCCGCAATTTGTTTTTTGATGGGGTCATTGATGCTGGGTGCTTCTTTGTTGTTGTGAGGAGATGTTAAGTTGAAAGTTAGACGCTTTTTGCTGAGTATTTCTTCTCTGCAATATCTAATGGGCTGCAGCGATAGTTGGCATACGGTTGTGTGGTGAAAGGCCCGATAAGAAAGCCTTTTGCAGTTCAGAATCAATTGCTGTGACATCAAATCTGGATCCTGTCGGGCCAAAAGACGATTACGACAGATGAGCAGTGAAGAAGGTTGATGACGTATGCCGGTGTTAAATCCTTCAGAGAGGCCTGTGAGCAGGTATTCAACAAATCCTTTGTTTGGGTGGTTAGAAAGTATGGCAACAAGAGTGTCAATATTAAGTCGTGTTGATGGAGCCAGAGGGTCAATATATAGCTGGGCGTTGATGGGGTATCATGAAGTCAGGCTCTGTTAGCTTCGTCTTTGGTTGGCAATTTCTTTTCACTGATGAGTGTTTGGATGAGTGGCACATTAGGCACACATGGGAAAACCGCAGTAATGTTGTTTCTTTGCAGCCCGCCTGGGAATTAAGGCTGTTGCAGATTTCTTTACCCTGGTAGATGACGCGTTTTTCGCCCGCTTCTGTCGATGGTTGATGAAGGTGATTGAAACCTCAAGAAGTTGCTGTTAGGTTCTTACATTCGCAATGAGGGCACACTTCAGTAGAGTGGGTTGTGCTATTGCATATGTTGCATAGCTTGGCTTTGAGACCAGCGAATGTGATTAGTATATATGAGCGTATCGCGAACTGCATAATGCGATGGTATTCCTTGAGGGCTAAGCTGCTCAAGAGTTTTGACATGCCAATAATGTCTTAACATATGCATCCAATTCTGCTACACGATTAGGGAATGACTCACACATGACGTTTTATAAAGGGAGGAAGCTTGAATAAATTCGGGAATGGTAAGAGGTCTATTAACCCTGCTGTCCTGGAGGGGTTTTTGCCACAGAGTTTCGTTGTGGATGATAATATGCCGTTCACCGTCATTATAATCGTAGCCGGGTGTAAGTAAGCAGGCAAGATCTGAGAGTGAGGTCCTTGCCTGCAAGAATACCGGTATCCGGCGAATGGCAGGAGATTCAGTTCAGCATTGGGCAGCCTTCAGAGGTACGCCATGGCCATGAGGAGGTGTTACCAGTAAAGTTCAGGCAGGAGGAACCATGTTTACCCCTGGAAGTGTCGCTTGGACAATAGGATTGTACGTTGTGTGGCGCCGCCATCTTGGTTGTGCTGGGGGTTGTTGTTTTTGCCAGAAGTAGGGGCTTGTCCAAGCAGGTCAGTGAGAGGGCGCTGCTGTAGTGGATTTGCTATGTTGGCGGTGGCCTTGTTGGCCATCAAGGTATGCAGGGTGGAGAACATTGGGGAATGCTTTGTTCGTTGATACTGCAGTTTTGTCCTCTGGAGTTGTAATGGCGACTGAAAGAGGTTGTGGAAGACCGAGAGCAGGCGTCGCTACGGTGGCCAGTGAAGACAGGGTAGTCTGACCTTTTTTGGCAGCGAGATGGTCCAGTGTGGTAGACGCCCCTTGGGTCCCTGATCTTGAACAGGTCACTGGGTGGACATATGGTGTTACGTGTAATGCAGACTTCTTTGTGTGTTTTCAAGGAGATATTGTCATGTTGGCGCCTAAGATGTCTACGTCAGCAATGCATAAGTGACTTCAGGACAGGTTTGTTCTGCAGGCAGCCTAGCTCTGTGGACTTACAAACTAGATTTGTGTTATCACACAATTCCTTATTTACTTCAAACGTGCCTATAAAAACAATTATTTCATCATTTTTCCTATTGTTTTATTCTAATACAATTATTTGCCTGAGGATTTGCAGAAACAGAAAATCTTAACTTTGGAATGACTGAAAGGATTTTGACCATATACTCATTTTTCATCATTTTCAAAGCACTTTTGAAATTACATGAAACAACAATTTTAATAGTGACTTTAAAATTTTCACCTGGTATACAGTACATGTTATGTAACAGACACCAGGTTGTGCATTTCACATGCACATAGGTCAGCTGGGAAGTGCTGTCATTATCATTTATGCATGTTTAACTTATTTCCCAATTGAACTATCTTTAGGCAGTTTACTGTACCGGTAGTTTTAGCTTTTTTCTGATTGATTATTCATATACAGGTATTTCTGCTGATTCTTTGGGTCCATATATCCACCTCGTGTTGCTACATCATCAACTATTTTGCCAACAACTCCATGCCAATTCAATTACCTGACCTAGCCACACAATGAAGAGGCTACACCATCATTGATGGTATTTTGCTGGTATTTACTATAGATTAAACCAACAGTATAGCAATACAAGTTGAAAATGTTAGAATTAGCTTCCTGGTGAAGACAAATCCACCTTGTACCGGTAGTTCTTCTAAACAAATCTATATGTATAGCATAGTGTATTAAGAGAATTGTTTAAGTCATAACACACTTTCCAAAATTTATAAAAACGTTATTTATTAGTAGCATGGTCCAAGAGAATAGAATGTCAGACTGGATATTAATTGTATTGAACAGCATACAACAATTCATGTAGCTTACGTTATACAACATCATTTTTGATAAGAGCAGTGTCAAATATCTATTATGATACCGGTATATGAAGTCACTGAGTCTAGGCTAAGAGCCGGAATCGGCAAAATATCTGGCAACAAATCTGATTCCAGTTATTAATGTTAAGTGAACTGACATTTCAAACTTTGTTAGAGAAAAAATTGCCACACAAAGTTCCTGATCCATAAACTTTACTATTTGCTCTCATTTAGGTCAGACTCAACAAAGGGATGTAGCTTTAAATGAAGAAGATGAAAATAACTAAATTTGAAATTTAAGTCTTGATTACAATGCTAACAAATTCATCAATCACCTTGACTTGACATCCAGAACCAGTTTATTTATTTATTTTATTTATCTATTCATTCCGACATTCAACAAGCATAGCCCAATAACTGAATGCAAACAGAGAAAAATTAAACATAAAAATGACAAATTACAACATGCAGAAACTAACTAAAAAGGCAATTCTCTCACTTCACTTAATTCACTTCACTTATTTCTCTCTGAGTGGTATAAACCATTAGACAGCCGGTATTATGGGATGTCTTGGAATCCTGAGTAGAAGTAAAATACTGCAGAATGGTTACATTGACAATTTGATGAAATATCATATCAATGAGTTGTTGACGTAATGTAGGCAGACATACAACTGTTTGCAAACAATTCACCGAAAACGGTGCCAAGAGAAGTTAAAAATTAATACATGCATTGAAATGTCACTGATCAGCAAATAATGGTACTTCCGACTTTCAACACTCCTAAGGTTTGTGAACTGGACTCTGGTCTCTGTACAACCTATACTGGTTTAGTTCCAAATTACCTACGGTCATACATATGCATGTGATCAGTCTGGTTCTAACTGCTTCCCTGTAGATTACTTACAACTTCATCGTAAGATTTCCATGTATCTGCAAAATAAGGATAGATCAGTGAATGAGATTTATACAAACCAAGGTATGTGAGTAAGTTAACAGGAAGTAATATTTTTTAGGTTATGAAAATTTTCCACCAAATGGCATTGTTTAACAAAGGTCAACTTACAACAAGTATGGTGACTTAATTGCTTTGTGCATGATCAGTTGTCGAGTAAATATCCTGCTAAAATTTCTTCTGTTATCATAAAAAGTTACGGTAAAATATTACCATTAGGATTTTTTTTGTAGGGTGATTATACCTTGATGAAGTGAATTCTCATGATGACAGCCATACATACTGGCTATAAATTTATAGTTGTCTCCAAGGTTATCGTTCACCAAGTTAAAGCGATGTATTCGTTGCTTCGCTTCGATAAAGTTTGTATGTGCGATGTGTGATAGTGAGCGTGCGTGCATGAGTGCTTCACGAACTCTACAATGTGTGAGTGATCTCAGTCAGAAAATGTAACAACTTAGCCGGCTAATGAACCACTCTTTTTTGAGAGTGGAGATTAATTTAGCCGAGCGGTTCTCTCTGTTGCCTTTCCACTAGGCGACTGATGCTGTATGTTTGTGGGTTTGAACGCGATTGAAAACTAGCCGTATTCCATAACCTGGTACAAATACATGTTGGTTTGCTGAAGTGTGGATAACATAATGACACCCCAAATAATTCAAGGTAACGAGATAACAAGTGACCTACACAGGCTGGCGTATGCAACTTTTGTCATCACATGTACAAAACTGAATAATGAGGTCATTTCTATTGACATAAAACCAAATTTAATTGTGTTGGATAAACAGTTTGAGAGAATAAAATGAGACAAAAATTCAAAAATTTATGCCTGTTAATTGTTAAAGAATATTTGATTACGGCATCACTGAAAAAGATAAATATCAAATTTGAAAGCTGTAAAAACGCAATTCAGGTATTAGAGAAAATTGTTTCTCAGATACAGAATGAACATGATTTGCATAACAACTGACTTGCTCACAAAATATAAATTGACAGCATGTACGGTATACTCTTGTCCAGGCGATGTAAATTAATGCTTACTAAAGAAAAAAATGGTACAAATTTATCATGTTTAAATACAAAGTAAATCACATGAGGACATGGCCTGAGCTAATAAGCGTAATATATATATTTATCACATGAACCAGCTCAAATCTCCACCTGTGTGACGTACACCAGTACAGATAAGAAATACATATTACTCCTGTTGTACGTCATCAACCAGAACTATTTTTCCTGCAATGGTACAGTTCGTACATGCACATCGCGACACAGACCGATTTGTCGTAATCAATGACGTGCCTCATGGCATTTTGACAAAAAGGTGACCCGATAAATCCAGATATGGAAATTTCGAGTTGCTTAAGCTTTAGCTATTCGCAAGAATCGAATGAAGATACCGTCGATCTTTTAATGGCTCAGTAATGTCACAGCTCCAGTTGTAAGGCTCATTGTGAACGTCGTCATACCTGGTGATCACCAAGACACGTCGTACCAGGCGATCCCGGTCAGTGATAAACCCAAAAGATACACCTCAACGAAAGTTAAATTTACTAAATCAGTAGGCTGTAGAACATTAAAGACATAAGCTGTCAACCTGTAGCCTTTAAACCCTGCAGTGCAGTGCTGTAAAATCCAATGTATTTCGAAAGTGGACTCGGCCAACACTCACAACAGAACAGAGTTATCCGTCAAGTACAAAATAGGGATGTACCTACGGGCGATACCGGTATATGTGTCAAAGCAAACATCACATTCCGTAAGACGAAAAACTGATGACTGAGATGGCCACGGGCACGGCGGAGACCGGTGGAGGCAGTGCCCATTACAAGCGTACACTCTGTGTGTCATTGATCTGAATCTTTCGGCTGGCAAAGGTCGTAAACTTGTGATATTTTAAAAGCCACAGCATCTCTAAGAATGATAACTACTGTTTCAATGGTGTCATTGCATTAACTTCATACATACCGGTATAATTGTAAATATTCTATATAACTCAAAATACTATGGTTATCCATTGCTAGTGCGGTGAAAGCTATGTCCGCTGATGGCAGACTTGCCTAGGCATCGGTCCAGCGCGAGACAATGATTGACACGCTCGTGACCTAATCCATATGTCTGATTGATGGAGATACTATTTGATGTATCAAATTTCAGCTTAATCGCGGATTAATGAATTAAAGTATACCTGTAAACATTTGCACATCTCCTGGGTGACAGGCCACTTTACTTATTAAATGAAAGTAATCCGCGTACATAAAACAAATGGCATTGTTTACCAAAGGTCAACTTACAACTAGTATCATGACATGGAATTTTGTCTGTAGGTGGGAAAGAAGGAAGCTGCCTATCAGTTCGCATGTTTTGTGCACCGTCAAAACTATCCATAGTGACGTAAAATGCTTAAATTAGTGTTTGTCTTCTGCCATGACTGTTGTTTATGTGTCAGGAGGGCATTTTTGGCATGGATGATGATGTTTATCGGTAGTGATGTTGTCATAGGTAGAGGCAAGTCAAGTGCTTTGTTAAGGAGGTCTTTGCTGATGGATGGATAGAATTCTTCGATGTCGAAGCGGATGAAGTTGTATTTTTCCTTGTTTTTGATAAGCTTGAACCATTAAACTACAGCTGAGGTGTTTTTCCATTGGTTTATTTTGATTGCTGCAGTGATTTTATTACACTTATAGGTTTAGTACGTCTGTGCATCCATCTGTCCGTCCGTTCACATACATGTAGATATCTCAGAGATGTCTGGAATGATTCAATTCACACTTGGTACAAGGATTACCCCTTAGATGTCATACATACATGTATGCACGTAAATTTGTTTTGTGATACGATCCAATATGGCCACATGGAGGCCATTTTGTTACAATATTTTCATGTCCTGAGCCATAATTTAAAGTTTGCACAAGGACATCAACCTACCCGGGTATGGCTCTAAAGCAATAAATATGCACATGGATTTATTTCACGATACGATTCAATGTGGCTGTTTGGCGGCAATTTTGTAATAGGTTTTTCATGTCCGGAGCCATAACTCAGACATGTATCAACCAATTTTATTCAAAGCTGGTACAAGCACATGGATTGCTGTCATGCAATCTACGTTTGTATGTCGATTTGATTCATTGAATGATCCATATGGCTGCATGAGGGCCATTTTGTATTCATATTTTGTTACAATTTTTCATGTCCAGAGCCATTAACTCCAACAAGTCTCAACCAATTTTATTCAAAGTTGGTACAGGGACATTGACCTATGTCATACCTATAGACGTGGGTTTTTTTTCACGATACGATTCAATATGACCGTGTGGTGGCCATTTTGTTTCATTTTTTATGTTAAGAGCCATAACTCAGGCACGTCTCAACCGACTTTATTCAAAGTTTGAACAAGAACATGGACCTTTGTCGTACATATACACACTTTGATTTTTTTCAAGGTAAGATCAAATACATTGGCTGCGTGAAAATAGTGTAAAACCTACTAGGTACTTTGACATTGACTAGTATATGTTGTTTATTACATCTCACCTATAGCACTGATCTTGTAATTGCATGGTTAAAAGTAAACCATGTGACTTTCAAAAAAGATGATATAACATTGATACATGCCCTTATGAAAATTTTAGCCTTCCCGACAAGATTTTCGGGAGCTCTCCAGAAAAGGTCCCGCAGTGGTCCAGGAGCTCTCCAGGACCATCTTTCCGGGAGAGCGTGGCATTGCTATTCAAATTAGGTTTGCTGGATCCCTCCTGGAAAGATTAATGTCTCTCTGCAGGACAGGTTAGCTGTCGCTCTGCTGGACAGTTATAGCTGCCGCTCTGCCGGGCTGGTTAGGTGTCGCTCTGCCGGGCGGGTTAGCTGTCGCTCTACTGGGCAGGTTAGCTGCCGCTCTGCTGGGCAGATTAGCTGCTGCTCTTCCGGGCAGGCTAGCTACTGCTCTGCCAGGCAGGCTAGCTGCTGCTCTGCCATACAAAAATCAACCTACCTTCTGCAATCTGACTAACATTTACTCCAACAACCTGAAACTTATCACTGCTGCTGAAAATCACCATTACCAAGCCATCATCTCACAACCTACACCACTCTGCTGCCCCCCAAAAAGAATGCAGGGCTAAAAATTTGGTAGGAATAAAATTTAATCCACCATATTTTTAAAGCCAATCAACATGACCGATATAAATACTTAATGTTCAAAAAATGTTCAAGTGTCCGTAAAGTCCTTAACTTCATATTGTCACAACGACGGATTATTCTGAAAGACTTGTAGGCCTACTTGTCTGTTACAGCTTTGGTTATTGCTTGACTTGTTGTCTTGAAGTTGTCCTATGTGTAAGCTGGAAAAAATATAAAAAAGTTCAAGTCAGATATAAAGTTTATCAAACTTATGACAAAATTATGTATGCAAGTTAGAATCCTCGTTGGAGTTGAAAATTTTGACTCGTTCAACAGCCATCAAACATTGAAGACTGTGAAATTTGCATGTATTCATAAAATAAAGAAAATGTTCCCTCAACTTGTGAATGACAAAATGTGATTTATAGCAGTAGTCTAGTATCAATCTGTTCATCTTGCAATTTGCTTCAAACTAGGAAAGTAGTAGAATCATTGGCATAAAACAAAATTTAATTTGCAGATGATTTATCCCCTGCAGTTATTCCGTTAAGATTGTAGACTTCACCATGTAAAACTCGCTTGGTTTGAGTACACTTCATTGCATACCTACATGAACTTTCTAAAGCCAAATTGAAACATAGTTAGAAAAAAGGTACTGGTAGGCCTTTGTACCGAGCTTATATCTAAGTTGCTTATAAAAAGGTTGCAGCATTAAATGCAATAGAATATTGTATACATATTTTTGTGATGTAAGAGTTCATGTAGAAGTTCAATGAAATATTGTAATGAAATATTGTAAATTAAATACTGATTCCCCTTGCAATATGCCAGCAAAATATCTACAGGTTACATATAAACAAATGTCAAAATACGTTAATAAAAATTTTAAAATAAACTTCAATTTTAAGGACACACGTTCAGAATAATCTTATAAGCAGACAGATGTATATTGATGTCATAGAGAAGTACGTTTTGGAATACATGTAGCAGGTACCAGACTTGGTCAAGAGTTTGAGAACTTAATTCGTATCCAACAATTCCTACATGTATTGTTTTTTTCTTTGTTTTATATCTGTCCTTTTATATCGTACATTGAGGGAAATTTGTATACATGAGCAAAAGTTTTACCTTTGCCAATGCAAGAGAGAAGTATATTATTGTAGATAATAGTATCGGCATGTACTCCATTTTTTGTGTACACTGTACCACGGTCCCTCTATCGTTGTACACTCTACGTTCAACCTCACGAGTTATACCAATTTATTAGAATTCATACAATTGAACAGTATTACTCGAGAATTGCGCCGAACAAAAACAGTAAAAACTACGTCTTCACGTCGCAGAGAAGGCAAATCGAAAATTTACTTACCGAAGTTTAAACGATCGCCTAGATCCACGGGGATGTTATGGTGATCATTGTTCAAATCGACGAGCCGATCGATCTCCACAAGCTGATCATGACGACGATGACTTTTTTACGCGTCGTAAACATTGCCTATAGGTTTTACATACATTGTTAGCGTGTATGAAGTCGTCACGATGATGTCAAACAGCAAATTTACGCGAAATTTTGTCACAACTTATAGGGAAAAATCAGCGACAATTTACTCAGTAATTCAAAGGTCGTAACTGTCCAAAAATTGCCGCTGAGATTTGACCTTTGATTGTTTTACCAATCTGACCAATCATAACGAAGTCTTCACATGATCTATGATGTCATCATGCGTGATACTATTACTTCCGGTACAAAGTCCTCGCGATCGCTGCAGTGTAACTAGCATGAAGTACAGCGGACTTCAAAAGCGTTTAAAAAGTACACTGACGGAAAGTTCATTGAAAAAACCTAGAGCGTTCGATCGACTATCCAAGCAACAGTACATTGAGAGCTCCTGTGGCCATGACTAAGGCGCGACACGATGTCAGAATATAGCAGGAATATAGTGGCGAAACCCTACGTATAGCATTCCCATATGCCGCCGTGCTACAAGTTACAACTGTGTATCGTACAAAGGTACTACTACCGTAAATCTATAGTGTGCCTTTTCGGTTTTACGGGACCCAAGTTTCAATGAAAATTGTATTCTTTGCGACAGAGTGAGATACGAACACCAACGCATCAGTTCAACTGTATAAACTTGTGTTCGCGTGTGTTTCTCTGGGAGAGTTGAGGTTACACGTATTACGTGCACGGACAGCATCCATGGGTTGAGAACACAATAACAATAATGAAAATGGATTTACAAGATTTATTCCCTTGTCTTAAAAACTTCAAAAGTCGGCGATTTAGTAACTGCACTGATCAAAGTAAAAATGATGTTTTTGGAAATAATTGTCGATGAGATAATTTGTAAGGTCAATATTGTCACAGACGTGATGTAAATCCTGTATTTAAAAGTAAGCAATGAAATGTTATTGTTATCAATTATTATTTCCTTCGTGGACTACGGCCGATTTTCGAGAGATTTTCGTTGCTGCCATGAATTTAATTTTGAATTTTCTTACGGATTAATTTATCATTGGCTCAAAAAGTAACCTGATGGCAAAGAAAACATTTTCATAGGAATTTTTGTGGCTGCCTATAGTGTACTCATGAAACAGCATTGTTAATCATCAGAATACCCTTTTTAGCAGTTTGTAGCTCGATCGCCTCAATCACATCATAGCAGCTTTTACTGTCTATTAATTATCACACTGTGAATAAACTATTAGCACTGCAAACCCACGCTCAGCTCATACATCGCTTGGGCTTATGTATACCATACGGATAGTTTTCAATCGGATTCGAACCACAACATACGGCATCAGTCGCCTAGCTGAGAGGCCACAGACAGACCCGCTCGGCTACATCTCCACTCCCAAATAAAGAGTGGTTCAATAGCCGGCTAAGTTGTTACATTAACTGACTGTGACCGCTCAACACGTTGTAGAGTTCGTGAGCACTCACGCACGCATGCTCACTATCATACATCGCACATACACACTTTATCGAAGCGAAGAAACGAATTTCACCGCTTTAACTGGGCGAACGATAACCTCGGGGACAATTCTGTCCACCAGCAGTGTTACCAACCCAGGCAAACTGCAAACTGCAAACTTCATTTATTTTTATTTTATTTTTTTATATTTGTGATAGACAATACCGCAGCAAATATTAAGCTTACTGATCGCCTCTGTGCAACTATGACACATATAAGTCGATCTGTCCTCTGCTACCTCCATGGTCTGATAGTCAAAATACATTAAGTGCAGAGATGCTCTCTCCACTCCTATCATTTTCTGTCGCTCTAACGGGACAGATTTGTTGTTAGATATATCTGATCAGCCACAATTATTAGGCCACTAATGTTCCTGCAGAGATGCTGCACCATTCAAGTAATTTGCTGCCGCGCTCTGCCGGACAGATTTGTAACAAAGTGATCTGCCCACTAGCGGGGCAATTCTGCGGGCCAGAAATCTGCCCTGGAACTCTGCAGCTTTAGTCCCAGAACAGTCCTGTCGCTCTCCCCGCAGCTTTCCTGTCGCTCTCCTGCCAGGACCTCATTTTGTAAGGGTGTAGTTCAATTTGCTCTTGCCCTCGACTCTTGCCTGCTACGCCCTAGGCATTCGAACACAAGTTTTGAAGATCGAACACAAATTTGATCCAATATGGCCGCATGATGGCCATTTTGTTACATTTTGTCTTTGGCTGCCACATTTTGTTACAATATTGATGATACCCTCGCCTCTGGCTCGAAAATCATCAATATTATGGTCAGGGATCGCCATCCCTTGGGCAGGCCGCAAATCATGATATTGCCCTCACCGTCATGTGTTGTTATTTAAATGTAGACGGTCAATTGAAATACCGTACTACATGCAAAAAACAAAGGCCAATATGGATACACTGCTTGTATTGCCATCATGGAATAAAAATCCACAATGTTCAACAACCTGGCAGCTGATCAGTGATTTCTGTGAAAACACACTGAAGACTTAAGAAACCTTCTGACTTGTCTAAAATTCACTGCAGTGTCCTTGATGTTGAAGTGAGTGAAGAATTAAGATGCTACAGCACATGGTCTGATCCTCCCGAAGATCCACCTGTAATAACCTGGCTTCATGTAAACTACTATCACACCTGCAGAATTTGCAAGATATTTGACATGTACCAATAGTTGCATTCAAAGAAACGTACGACAAAGAATGCTGCATCTGCTATACCGTACATAACTCTTCCCTTTAGCCAAAGTTCACAAAATGCCTTCCAAACCTTCTGCGTTGTTTGTTGCAAATTCCTGGGATAAAGACGAGTTAGGTCTCACAGCATTTAACAGATCTCTCATCCAAGATTTCTTTCTGTGAAAGAAAGGCAAAAAGTGGTGAAGCCCTGACAGCCTACTGTACTGTACTTGATGTGAATATCAGTGATGACCAGAAGAAAGATGCTCAGAGCTGTGGTGTTACCTTGATTCCAGCACAAATAGGGGAATTAGCTGATCCAGAAGATGAACTTCCTGCATTGAAGAGGCTGGCACATTATCAAATATACTACCCAGACCTGAAACAATTGGAGAATGTCCAATATGTAATTGGGTATGCTCCAAAGACAGGACTTGCAGCAGCTGATATCAGAGAAAAACTCTTTCCAGGTGCAAAGTTAGTTCTCATCAACCATGCTTGTCCAGAATCTGACTGCTTACAAGCTGAACAGTATGGGATACACGAATTTGAAGAAAAGATGCTGCGTATGGCAAGTAAAGCAGACCTGATATTTTCCATCGGACCTAAGATCCACCAGTACTTTCAGAATGCATACAGGGCTGAGGTCAATGGTAAATACTTGTCAGAAATTCCACATGAAGAAATTCTCCCGAGACCAGTCAGTTGTGAGTTGCGGAGGGATCCTAAAGAAGGGGAATTCCAACACCACATACTGATATGTGGTCAGATTGATACACAGGAAGCCCTAGAAAGATGTGATGTCATGGCAGCTTCAATTGGGGTAGCGTCAAATCAGTGGACGAAAACGTGCACAAACCCTCCGATGTGGAAGATACAAGGTGTTTCTAAACAAGCACACAAAACTGCTGAAAAGTTCTTATCTGTTAAGATAAGTGTCCGCATTCAAACCCACACTTCTTCCAGGACAATCAGTGAAAGTTCTGCTCAGATCTCTACAACAGTCTCACCTCTGCCTCCCTTCACCATATTATGTGGATTACAGCTTTAATGGCTTAGAAGCAATA
Source organism: Ptychodera flava (assembly GCF_041260155.1). NCBI lineage: Eukaryota > Metazoa > Hemichordata > Enteropneusta > Ptychoderidae > Ptychodera > Ptychodera flava. The sequence continues at coordinate 54,223,923 of NC_091928.1, read as the reverse complement.
GTATCCGGTTTACCAACAGCTGTCTATGAGTATTCCCATATAGCTCACTTCATCATGAAATACTTTAAAGATCACGCTGACAACTGTGTTGTAAGAAGTGCTGAGCAGAATCTGTCAGATACAATAGTTAAACACCTCCAAGACACAGCTAAAGCCTTTAAGAGAGCAGAGCAGCTGAAAACAGACTTGGTGAATGGTGAAGTCATATCAACAAGTCATGCAAGATTTGCAACTCTTTTAACTACACCTGTTCAGCTACAAAGTGGAGATGACAGCACAGTTCAAGGAACAGAGATATATGAGAAAGGTATTCATCTAGTTTGAATTTCTACAATGACTAAATTTTTAAAAGCCAACAGAAATAGACACAAAGATAACATTAAAAATTAATTTCTTCTTCTTGTAAATTGTAATCTCATATGGTTAGTTTTTCACTTACAAAGTTTTCCTATGAACTTTCCTTAAGTTTATTTAAGAACTTAGATTTGGAACTGAAATTTGCAATTAAGGAAGAACTTTTGAAAGAAACAGTACTGTAATATGGGATAGCTTATAAAGCGTAAACTCAAATTAAAGTGTAAACACAGTTACAATTCCTCTTCTGGTGATTGTAAAACAGCCAACTTAAGAAAATGAAATCAATCATTGACTGTAACAGCAAGAACTAAATTAAATTTGAGAAACGTTACCAATAATTGAGTAGATTATGGAAAACGCAACAGATAAACGTTCATAGTTCACAATTCAAGTCTTAAACTTTTGGAGTTTTCCTAATTCAAAAGATGGCAGCAAAGGTCAAATTACCAACTTTAGAATTAATTGGATATAAATATCATCATATTTGCAATAAAAGATTTCCAGTATTATTATTATTATATTTCAATACTTTGTGAGAAACTGATTCAATATTGGCAAATTATTCCTTTGTGTAATAGTACAATATGTTCCTGTAATATTTTTCAAAATCTATTCATACAGCTTGTTTTAGGCTGTGTAAACACTAATGTACACAACCGTTATCATGATATGAAAGATGTATGGAAACAAGTAACAAACCTCCACTAAAGTGATGTGTTATAATTCATGTCATCATAAGTACCAATATTAAGACAGTGTATCAAACGAAAGTTTTGTCTTTTGTCCTTTTTTGTTCATTTACGCTGAATTATTTTCATCATTCATTTCCACAGAGTCTGTTGGTGTACAAATAGAATTGGACAACAATGTCTATTACAACGACTGAAAGAACTAGAAGAAGAAATGAAAGACTTAAAATCACAACTAAGAAAGGATAAGACGGAGGAAATGACTAATCTGAATGCTGTATGGAGAGACTGTAAACAAGCACTAAAACGTAAAGTAGAACAGGTAGTGGCTGACGAAGATGACAGTGGTGATGTAAAGAAAGTCTGCAAGACAAAACTTTGGTGATGGGGTGGATCCAACAAGTTTGACAGCAGAGTCTTTGGCAATCTTACTTAGGCTACAAACTCTTTATAATCTCTACAGAGTAAAGCAGACTTGTAGATGTGGAAGTCTGGCCAAAGCATTTGAACCACTACTGATAACAGATGAAATGAGAGAGATTGCTGCAAAAGTTGGAATCAAACTACAGTTGAAGGCAACATACAACCAAGAGAGATTCAAGAAAGTTGAACTTTTCTTCATCAATCGTAAGTTTAAATCATCTAAATAGAGTGTCTTGGAATTCTGTAATAATTTTGGTTTATTGGAAGGTTGAGCATGATAATTGTTACAGTATTGTGTATCATTGTTTGCCTTTTCATTGAATCACTTTTTATCATACAACTACCCTTCATTTTACTATGACAAATATAAATTAATGAGTAAATGGCTTACGGGTATTGGGGAAATATTTCATTAATTAAAACAATGACCTATTCAACCATGAATGAAGTAGTATGCCTCCTAATATGCTGATGCATAATCAGTGAGTCATTAACTATCCTTTGCGCTATATTGTGCAATCACTCAAGACAACTTCTTCGGTTTCCACACTGCTGTAAAAACATAAATATGATTTTGTGTTGTTTTAAAATATTGCCATACATTTTCCTGCAGGAGATGGTGGTGGAATTCAACCAATGAAAATCCATGATGTCCTTGCAGAAGACAGTGCTGAAGATGTGCAGATGAGTTCCAATGTGAGTAAAATACTATAGTATTATTTCATTTCATTATGTTGAGATAGTCTGCAATGACAGCTATTGAATTCAGTAAATTCTAAATTCAATTCAAACTCACAATACATGGCACCATGATACCTATCATGTGACACTGCAATGGTAGAGTTAGAATAAAGCTATGAACTTCTTTTATTGTAATAATCTATGCAGCAAATTTGATAAAATATACAGCAAAATGTTACAGCTTTGATTGACCCTTGGTGAATTCCAAATGTTACTGGTAGAAATATGTGCACATGTAAACACACAAGGGGTTCATTTCAGCTTCCTTTGTGAGTTATTTGCAACTGGACAAAACGCAGTAAGTTGCAGTATTTATCTGAATCCAAGGTAAAACACATTAGCTAGTGAATATACTTCACCAACCACTCCAACACTAACAAAACTTACCAATGTCGATGGTCAATCCCATTGAGGTCTGTAATGGAACATACCTTTTGACTTTCAAAAGATATGAACTTATGAAATACAGTATGATTAATAACATGTCATGCAAATGCCATACTCCCCCCCGCTTGTAGTTGGGAATCTGTCACTGGAAGTAATTAAATTGAAGATGATACAACGCGCATGAAAAAGAAATAGGGTACATGCCAATATTGGATTGGATTGTGATAAAGGTGGCATTAGTATGAATTGCACTTTTACCAACTTGGATAGATAGATTGTATAAGGTATATTGTGAACTGTAAATTCACTTAAAGCTAGAACAGTCCAGGTTGTCTACGTAATGGCTTTTGATATGTAAAAATCACAAATGCTTCTATATTCAGTACAGAAGGGACTGACCACAATTAATAATTTATACTGCTAAATGCATCCTGACTGTTAAATCTTTGCATGATAAACATCTGCAGCAAGTTTCATCACATTTAATGAGATCAATCGGGATGTAAAACGCTTTTAATTAAAACTTTCTTTCCCTGTTTAGAGACCCAAATTTAATACAGATAAAATGAGGTTGTCCATACCAGTTGGTGAAAACATAACTAAGCCAACTGGGCTACGATCCTCATTACAAACTATCATTAATAAGTCAATAAGTAATTAATTGAGAGGATGTTGGTAACTGTTTTTCCTTCCTAATATAACACTGACGGATTATCACTTGTACAAAGAATCTTCAAATATGACGTAGTATTTCAGAGCATATGAAATTAGTAAAGTTAAATGTGCGAATTAAAAAATAATTAACATGACATTGATACACGTCTTTATTCACTGTTAAACCGATGTGACCTAAACGCTGCTGTACAAAGTTTCATAAATTCTATGAAGCATTTCTTGACATATCAGGTTGTGTTGATGTGATGAAACATGAAAATCAGTAGTAAATTGAGATGACACTGCTAAATTTATCTTTGCACGCTATTACAAGACTTGTGAGATCAACATCTGTACCAAGTTTCATCAAATTTGCTGCAGCATTTCTAGGCATATATGATTGATTATGAAAGTTTATCAAATATGTAAATTATCAATTATTGATATAGTACTGTTAAATGTCTTTGCATGCTATTAGAGCTCTGAGAGATCAACATCTCACAGTAAGTGAGGCTACCCACAATTCTCCATGATCTGTACACACGGAGATCACTAACTGAACTGAAGCAAATTTCTTCTGTACAGAGAACAACTCAGTCCATATTTCAAATTCTGGCAACATAGTTCTGATAATCATAATTTTCTGATTTCTCACTGTGAATAATGAGAAGATCAACCCCTTTTCCGCGGAGGAGATAGCAATTTTGTTATTTTGTCGACATAGATTTTTGACAGCCATACACAATATTTTCAAGGAAACTAAGGGAATAAGTTGCATCTGTGTTGGCAAAAGAAAGGATATTGATTTTTTTAAATGTTTGTAACAAAGGAAATTTGCATGTCTGACAGGTGGTATGATGAGACCGTCTTAGTTGCCGATAACTTTATCTTGACAAGTGTGCAATTTTTAGCACCTACAAACATCGACTTCTCATTCAATTTACTCTTGAATTTTAAACATAATCAATAATTTTGGAACATAGTTTTAACAAATAATCCTGAACTTAAATTGTAAGTTAAAAATTGTTAAGAAACTGATAAAATTGAAAAAGCCTTTAGCAAAAATGTCTGAGTGAACAAATCAAGGGGAATTGTGGGTAGCCTCACTTACTGTGCATCTGTACCACTTTTCATCAATTTGATGCAATATTTCAGGACATAGCAAACATGTGAGGAAATTCATTGAATATGAAAATGAGCGATTAATTAACATGACAATTCTCAATGTCTTTGTACAATATTATGGGACTGTGTTCTAAATTCTGTACCAAGTTTTATCAAATTTGTGGCAGTATTTCTAGAATTGCACCCTTCTTACAAATCCAATTTGCGTCTACTCAGTATTTCTTGACATGTTTACTGGAATTATCAAATTCTTAAAATATGTCAATTAGCAAGTTATTGACCCAATACTGATAATGTCATTGTGTGCTATTAGGGTTCTGTGTACCACAATCTGTACAAAGTTTCACCAAATTTGGAGCTGTCTCTCAAGAAACAGAGCTTTTTTTCAAAAATCATTAATGCAAATTATCACTTATTATGCATGTCACACCCAAAAAAATAGACAAGCATACTGGTATGTGTTCCATAGTGTATTACCCTTGCACTAAGAGTGAAAGGAATCGGCCCATGCATGTCTTTGATATTTGCTTGAATGGACGGATGGATAGAAAAGAAACCATAGAGGCCCCCCCCAAACTTTGTCTGCAGGGACTAATAAGCAATCATGAGATGGTTTTGCAAGCAAATGTACAATAACGCAATAATCTTTATCTTTTAGAAGGCTGCGGAAACTGATTATGTTGAAGACAACGTTGCAGACATTTCTGAGTATGATCTTAAACATGGTAGGTCCTAACTTTGTAGGTTTTACCTTTGACACGATAGAATGATTCAGCATTTTGAATCAGTAAAAAACAATCAATAAAAGCTCTTCATCAAACATGACATAACCAGCATACTATTTATTTCTAATTTATGTCATCTCACACAATGGCTTTAATTTATATGCACAGAGCTCACTTCATTACAAACAAGTCATATTTTCATCAAGGGCCAAAATATACATTCTCTTGTCACATTCCAACAAAACTAGCAAAATCAAGAGAATGCATCTACCGTATGTCACTTTCAAGTGATTTACCATTCTATTCAAATTAGTTGCAACCTTAGTCATTTTCGTATCAATTATTTTTAATGCAGAAAAGGATCCATCAAAGTTGTTGCTACTTGAGGTGGACCCAGCACTGGAAATGAAGTCATCCACTGAGACTAGTGTACAGACAATGTTCAAAGCTGAGAAGTGTATCAGACTGAAAGGAAGGCAGTGTGATATGCTGCAAATACTGACAACAAATACAGACACAGTTCAACATATCCTATCCTGTAGACAGGATGTCTTAGCACTACTGGGTGTTACAAGGTATCTCTTGACTGATGCAGCAAGTCGGGACATGGATACTCAAGGTAATAATTACAGCAATTGTGATTGATCCAAGCAGATTAGAAGAGGTAAAGTCAACATTACCTACAAGTATTGTTGGTAAATGAAAAAATTCACAAACGCTAACCTGTGGTGATGTGCGTTCCTGGATTTGTGTTAATAAATCTGTCGACTAATTTAAGTAAAATGAAATCATCAAAAGTTTTACACAGGCATACTAAAAGTGGTATGTTATTTGCTTCTGATGGTTTATAATCTGAATTATTGGGAAAGATCTGTGTGCATTTATAGTTTTCAATAACAAGAAATTTGAGTCACAAATACCGGTACAATGTGTGTAATATGATTGTCTTTATATAGATTTGACTGGAAATATTATTTTATAATTTGGATTAATTCATGAGTGTAGAGAGCAATTTTAATTACTTCAAATGTAGCCATAAGTGTGATTATGAAACTGTTAAATTAAACATGAAAATTACAGCTCAGTGATTGAAACACAAAGTACATGTATATATCATTCTGCTAATTTAAAAATGCATTAACAGGAAAGCCTTGCTTTGTACAGGTTGTTATTTTATATTCAGTGTCAAAAAGAGATGTTGCTTGGTTTGTGCAACAATGATAATGGTTGTTGTTTTTTGAGAAATATTGCAACAATTTGGTTTTGAATACTGTGTATGGGAGTATGTATTACTTTTATATTTCCATAAATGAAAGCACTACTTGCATAAATTCAATAAATGAAATCACTACTTGCATAAATTCCATAAACGTAATCACTTCTTCCATAAATTCCATTAATGAAATCACTACTTCCATAAATTCCATAAACGTAATCACTACTTCCATAAATTCCATAAATGAAATCACTACTTCCATAAATTCCATAAATGAAATCACTACCGTACTTCCATTAATTCCATGAATGAAATCACTACTTCCATAAATTCCATAAATGAAATCACTACTTCCATAAATTCCATAAATGAAATCACTACTTCCATAAATTCCATAAATGTAATCACTACTTCCATAAATTCCATAAATTAAATCACTACTTCCATAACTTCCATAAATGAAATCACTACGTCCATCAATTCCTTAAATGAAATCCATTAATTCCATTAATTCCATAAATGAAATCACTACTTCCATAAATTCCATAAATGAAATCACTACTTCCATAAATTCCATAAATGTAATCACTACTAGCAAAAGACAGCCTTCAGTCAGATCAGTCAGTTTGTTTTTCCTCTATTGAAAACAATTACCTTGACTATTGTAGTCTTTATAATGAACTTATTTTCCCTAACTACAGAAATGGAATTACAACTAACCAGAGGTGGCACTAAAGTTCTGACTCTACCAGTATCAGATGAAAATGTCAGTTTACTTGCTAGAAGTTTACTTCCATGTCAAATTAGCCAGGTCCAAATCACAGAGTACATAGTTAAGCAGCTGTTAGCACAAATAAGTGAGAAAGATTCTGAAATAGATCTTCAAAAGTCAGTCCTAGAGCATCAACTAGATGAAGCTAAACAGGAAAAAGCTAATTTGGTAGAACACATCGGAAAATTAACTCAGACAATAGACATAACTGAAAAGGAATTGACCAAACGTGTTGACAAGTCTATGCATGAGAAACTTTCATCTGAACTGGAAGAGAAGGAAAAGATCATCAGTGATCTAGAGGCAAAACTGTCAGGTCTGGAAGAGATACAGTCTGAGTTGAAAATACAGGGACAGGATGAAATTAAAGTTGGAAGTCAATATTCTGAAGATGAGGAAGGAACAAAAGGTAAGATCTTTTGAGTCTCTCAATCTTAATGACAAAAAGACTATAAACTAATGATTAGATATGATATTTTGAATCAGGGAAAATTAATCATAATGCAAAAGTGAATTCTTAGAAAACATGGAGTAAAGTCAATGCTTTCAGACCAAGATTTATCCAGCATTAAATCAGAGTACAGTGTCACTAATATAAATGTATCTGTTAGTAAATTGGGTAACTTCAAGCCACTGTTAATCTGAGTCACATGAATATCTATTCCTGTGACTCAGATTAACAGTGGCTTTGAGTTGTGTTGATAAGCTAAATATACCGGTAGTTGGGGTGTTTCAACAACTTTCAATAAATGTTCAAAAAATAAAACATTACCAAAAGTTGCAGACACTACTTGTCCTTTAAAACTTAGACAAAAGATTACCATAGACTAGCTGTCATATGTGTTCTTTAAATCTGTTTGTAGATGTCATTGGCACTACACTGGATGATGCTAAGAGTAAAAGAAAAATAACTGACAATGAGGACAACAAAACACTGCAACAAAGTACAAGTGTCAGCGAGGGAAGTGAGATGGAGACAGCCACATCAACACAACCTGAGACAACTGACAGGGGAGGAAGTGAGATAGAGACAGCCAAACCAACACAACCTGAGATGACTGTCAGGGAGGGAAGTGAGATGGAGACAGCCACACCAACACAACCTGAGATGACTGTCAGGGATGGAAGTGAGATGGAGACAGCCACATCAACACAGCCCGAGATGACTGTCAGGGAGGGAAGTGAGATGGAGACAGCCACATCAACACAACCTGAGATGACTGTCAGGGAGGGAAGTGAGATAGAGACAGCCACACCAACACAACCTGAGATGACTGGCAGGGAGGGAAGAGAGATGGAGACAGCCACATCAACACAGCCCGAGATGACTGTCAGGGAGGGAAGTGAGATGGAGACAGCCACACCAACACAACCTGAGATGACTGGCAGGGAGGGAAGTGAGATGCAGACAGCCACACCAACACAACCTGAGATGACTGTCAGGGAGGGAAGTGAGATGGAGACAGCCACACCAACACAACCTGAGATGACTGGCAGGGAGGGAAGTGAGATGGAGACAGCCACATCAACACAACCTGAGATGACTGTCAGGAGGGAAGTGAGATGGAGACAGCCACACCAACACAACCACAGGTGCTGGGAGAGGGCATCAGAAAAGAAACAACAATGTTACCTGAAGCACATGTTGCAGAAAAGAGCGTCCATGAAGAAAGACTAGTTACCATTGGAAAAGAACATCAGAAACGTAATATATTTTTTCATTGTCTATTGCAATTGATAAGTAATACCCGATCTGTACATCAGTCTGTAAAAGTGAAGCACTTGTACTATGATTGCCAGTGAACATTGCACAAGGCAAAATATTTATTTAGCCCATTGGTTGTTGTTTTGTAATATGCAAATTCTTAAATTTGAATATTGGCCTTGATAGGGTAAAATACTGTTATACAGTAAACAGATAATTTGAGAAAAATATTGATAATTTGAGAAAAATATTCAGATAAATGCCTGTGCATTTTGCCTATATACATTAAAGGAACTGAAATGAGCACTAGTAATTGGAGTTTTCATGGAAGATCTAAAGAATAGATCATAGTTGGGAAATTTTCATTGAAGGAGAAAAATATTTCATTGAATTTTTTGGGACTGAGATCTCTTATGAGATTCTATAATTTGTCTGAGTAATTCTCCTGACAGAATTGTTGGATCAAGAATATTTTTCTCATTTCTCTGCTTAATTTGACTTACATGAATCAAAAATAATGACTCTGTAACCTGGTGAAAGGTACAGCTGTGAGAATTAAACTTTTATGTTACATGTTAAGTACCATATGAATGAATGAGACTATGGAATGATATCAATCAAAGAATGTCCTTGATACCCAGTTGATACCAGTGGTTTGTTGTGCAATAAATAACACTACTGTACTGCATTTGACTGTAATTTTTACAAGTATTAGAGAGATATGAGAAACGTATTCCAACAAACCAATGATCTGAGATGGAACATCTTACATTCTGGGGAAATTTTGTTGAACACTTGCTGGAAAAAGAAATTTCCCAACATGTAGAGATGTTCATCCTCAGTCCATTGATAAACATCAGTTCTGTGTGTTTAAAATAATAGTACAGAACTTACTGTTGATGTAGGTATTTCTTATCCATCCACAGAGAAGAAAGACTCTGGTGGCATTTTCAGCAAGATCTCCAAGCGTATCTTTGGACGTAAAGAGAAATCTGATGGTAGTACAGCGATGCCTGAAAGTAAACAGGAACAGAGTTCAGTTAGTACTGGTGGTAAAGAGATGCCTAGTGGTCCAGTGTCCTCTAAGATGTCTGGTGGTACAGCAACTACTGGAAGTAAACAGGAACAGAGGAGTTCAGTTAGTACTGGTGGTGAAGAGATGCCTAGTGGTTCAGTGTCCTCTAAGATGTCTGGTGGTACAGCAACTACTGGAAGTAAACAGGAACAGAGGAGTTCAGTTAGTACTGGTGGTGAAGAGATGCCTAGTGGTTCAGTGTCCTCTAAGATGTCTGGTGGTACAGCAACTACTGGAAGTAAACAGGAACAGAGGAGATCAGTTACTACTGGTGGTGAAGAGGTGCCTAGTGGTTCAGTGTCCTCTAAGATGTCTGGTGGTACAGCAACTACTGGAAGTAAATCTGGTAAGTAATACCGTTAATTGTAAACACTCTACGTTTAAGAATTTATTTTCTATGTTTGTTGAGGAGACAGGTGCCCTTTTAGCACTAGTATATTACTATTTTACTTGTCAATGATTAAACTCAAATTGCAACAAAGTATGAACTGAAAATGCTCCGGTGTTTCAGTATGTCTTGCAGTTGTTTGTAAATTGAAACTCTTGCCAAACGTTTGGAACTTCATTGAAATTGTTGTGGTCAACCATGAACAATATTCACAACAGATTAATTCCAACACTCATTCAGTATAAATGTATGTATGATTAGTTGAAATGAAAATACTAATTTTTTTTGACTGCTGTCATTGTATCACCACTTACTGCCATTGGTCATGAATTTCAAGCTACATGCCAAACTGTGAAAGATCATTAAATATGCAAATTAGATATTTGATGAAACAAAAATGCAATGTCTTTCACTACTGTTGTATAACTTTCTTATCAATTTACATACCTGTAGCACTGTCATCAGCTTTTCACAAGTCCCTCCAGTTACCACTAATTTTGAAAAGTTAGTTAAATATACAAATTACTAATCAGCAGAAATGGCAACTTTCATCAGATTGGTCGAATCATTCCAGTTTAATGTGGCAAATTTGCATATTCTCAATTACCTGACAAGAAAATACAAAATATGTTCCATTATTATACACCTACTGCCGTAACCTATGGGAGTTTGACCGTCCAATAACTTTCCGTATTTTGTATAGTACGCGGAGTCCCGAATACGGGAGACGCGCGACGCGCCTGTTTGACCTAGCAATTATCAGATGTAACAAACTATTTTTACGGTGAGTTTATAGACATAATAACAAAATGTATTCGTAGTATAAGGTTTAAACACGCTAAGCACTAAACTGAGTCTAAATGCAAGTGATTTTTATTTTAAAAAACTAATTAATTGAAAACATTCAGCGAAGTTTGCTTGCTTATTGTACTGCACTGAAAATTAATTGGCTTCATGCCAACACAAGGACTTGTACTACGGAGCAGTAGATCGCGCGCGTTCCACTCATATCGCGCGTGCAGCATCCAGTGTTCTCACCAGAAAAAAAATTTTGTGGGACATTTTGTCCCGCTGACCAAAAAAAAGCGGGACAACGGATGATTTTTGTGAGACAATATATAAATATGTTAAAAAGTCAAACTGCAAATACGAACCTTATTCTGTGCATGGAAAAATAAAGGACTCAACAACTCATTCACTTAACAACTTTTTTGTAAACATTCGGTGAACATATCAACTGATATTGAATATCAGTGCCTTTTAATGAAAAGTCTATGGGACTTTCGTTCTTTCCAGTGTGAAAGTCCATTTCGGGGTCCTCTACAATAACAGTAGTTGCTAGAGTGTCCAGCCGTTCAGCTCCCAGTTGATTCCTGTCATTAGTTACTTTTTTTCGCACTCTAAACCCCCTTTCACAACCAGCAGAAGGAACAGGCCAAGTCAGCATTTATTTAGATCAGGAAACATATCCCTATGATGTTTGTAAACAATCATAAACTTTTGACGTGAAATTTTGGTCGCCAGCCAAGGCTACAATTTGTCAATTGATTGAAGCATGGAAAAAAGACGTCCATGTTCTCACGTATAAGTTCGCCTGGAATAATATACTTATCACATGCGCAAGCCAAGAATTGATAATTTTTTGCATAATAAGAGAACTTTCCTCCAACTATTCCACATTTAAACCTCGAACTACTTTTGGAATAATATTATCAATCAGCAGTGGGCCAGTTGTCGATCATTTCCAGTCGTGGGTACTAGGTCATGTGGGCGAGGAACGGAGCAAATGCCTGATAACATCACACAACACGTATCTCCCGCGAAGTTTATACATGATTCCAAATCAAACATAGCAAAGACCTAAAAATTATCTCAGACAAAGTTGCGTTATTTTTCGAGAACAAAAATTCACTGAATCTCAACGGCACGAACACTATAACGTCGTTCCCGTCAAGACCTTGGTTGCCATGCGGAACTCACAGTATAATGCTACCAGCTTCGAGTTCGTTGTTTTCGAAAATGTTCATTGACATGTAATTCCTTAGGCATATACAAGCTTTACATTCTTGTGTTTTCGTAGTTCGGATTATTGTTGTCGTAGCCTATGAAAAAATTTATCGTGCCCATGACGCCTCCAGCTTCCGCGAATTCCGTGGACATGTACCGATATGCATGCAAGGCGAACACGTCAAGTGCGTCAGACTACCACAGTCTCGTGTGTTCAATACACGACGGCTGCTGTGTGGTATACGTAATAATGCATCCACACATCGGCCATCATGTATGAATCACAAGTGACTGTGGCTTAAGTACGCCCTCTGACGGGTATTGCCTCCAGATTGCCTCTGTTTCAACCAGGAAGTGTAATACTCGCGTCAATCATTTACGTCCATGGTGAAAAGTATTGGCTGTATGATACGGCCGCCGGCCGTATGGCTGGCACACCACAAAGTTTATAATTTCAAAGGCGCGCGCCACTATTGGCGCGCACGGCCCAAGAAATCCGCGACAAAACAGAAAAATACGCGAGAATGTCGCGGAATCGCGGCCTGGTGAGAACGCTGAGCATCCCTCAAAATTTACCATAGAATTACTTTTTACGGACGATTAATGGAGGGAGTGTATAATAATGGGTTATACACAAAATACGGCCCTGTATGGACTCGGGCTCAGTAAGTGACGTATTGGACTCACCTTCGGCTCGTCCAATACGTCACTCACTGAGCCCTCATCCATACAGGGCCGTATTTTGTGAATAACCCTATATTATTGTATCCTTGACTCGTCAATAAGTTTCATAAACTTTGCTAATAAGTCCTTCAAGACTTTTGTTGCTGCAGCAACAAAAGTCACTGCTAAAAGTACTGGGAAAGTTTGTGAAATATGCAAATTAATAACTAGCTGATGTAAAAATGCTAAACAAATATCATTAATATTTTATCATAGTATGTTCCACATACATAACAAGTTTTGTAAATTTTGCTAAAGTCAGAATGTACCATATGTACAAGATTTCAATCCAATCCTAACAGCTGTTCTTGAGACAGACGGACAGAAAGACAGACAGATAGACAGTCAGATAGACAGACAGCCACTCACACTAGTTAAGCTAATAACTACATATGAAACGTACACCTTTTTACTCCCCCCTCCCCCCCCCCAACTGACGGGGCATGTAAAGCATACTAAAGACAATATGTCACATACACAACATCAGCATACATGTATGGTTGAAGTACTGCTTGATATGCAAAATACTGGATTATCATTTGCACTGACCATAGAATGATCTACAGTATTGTTCTAGTGCCAGGTTTTAATATTGGTGAAAACTGTGAACCATAATGAATACTAGCATGCCAGTACTGCCATGAAATATTCAGTGTATCACCACTTTCCTTATAGGAATTAAGTGATATCAACACAACTTCTTAGACACATACCAGTACTGTAATAAGGCCTGCACATAGAGGTAATTAACACTGAAAATGACAATAACAATGACAGATACCGGTCTGAAAGGAAACACTTTAACATTCAGCACAACTTTTAACTTTTTAAGTAACGTAATGTGCTACTGTTCATTTGTTTAAAATAACTTATGAATTGAAAATTACTTACATAAAATGCTGAGCAACTCCCAGGATTATAATCCACAATACCGGTACAGCTGTACACGCATGCTGACTCCATTGTATGTGAATTGACCTACTAGAGAGAAAAAGAACATTTGTATTAGAAAGTATGAATTTGTAAATAAAAATATATATTCGTAAATTACTGTAGGGAATTTTCCAAGGTTCTAGAGGAAAGTAATTGATATTACCCATAATTCAACATTTGTACAATGGCTGAAGTTTTTAACAATGAGAGAGACCTGTTTGAAAGGAAATAGTTGAACATTCAGCATAAATCTGTAGGAAAGGCAGAAGCTTTAAATTAATGCAATGTAACAATTTGGTATTATTGTTCATTTCTTGAAAGAACAAATTATGAATTGAAATTTACTTACACAAAATGCTGAACTGCTATTAGTAAATCCACACTAAAGCTGTACATGCATGCTGACTCCATTGTATGTGAAGTGATCAACTATAGAGGAAAACATTTTTAACAAAAAATATCAATTTTTGAGTAAAAATGTATCCTCCGAAATTTCCGTATGTAATTATTCAAAGGTTACGGTGCAAAGAAATTGACATTACCCATAAATCAACATGATTTGTACACTGACTTTAAAAACTCAAGAATCTAGTGTATAGAAATTCAGAGAAAAATTTCAGTAGCTTTAAAGGATGTAGTTTGGGGCTACTATTTATGCTCATTGTGTAATTTGAATAAAATGTGAAATTTATGGTGATTGTTTTGTGGAAGAGATTGCAATTTTTAGAAAGATTAAAATGCTCTTGTAGACAGCTTTATTAAAGAGTTTACAGGAAAATAGAGAAATAAATTTCAGCTGTATGGTCAATACAAAGTGTGGTAACTTTTTGAATGGATGAAACAAAGGAAATATATTTAATCTCCTTCGAGAGAATGACCAACTTGGTTGGTCATTTCAAGTTGATACACAGTGCAAACTTTTACAGTACAGGTAAGCCTTGATATATCAATTGATCAGCTATTCATAAAATTTGCCATGATATTTCCAGGGATATGTCATTTTGAGTATCCAGCCACTATATACCAATTTTGTTTTCAAGAGTAATCTTTTCGGGAAATATATTCTCTGAATGACAATTAATGAGCGTGTGAATCATACTAGAGACAGTGTTTCAATCCCCATGACATTGACATAGGAAGCCAGCTTGATCCAGTACTGCCTGACTTTCTCTGACATCTAAAATGCTACTTTGGTTATTGTATTCGTTTACCATTTGCACTGACTGTAGAATGATACATGTATATAGTAATGTTGTTGTGCCAAGTCTGAATATGGTATAGCTGAAAACTGTTACTAAAATGAACGCTATTGCCAGCCCTACCATGAAATATTCACTGTATTAGCACTTCTACTACTTTTGGAGAGTGATATCAACACATAGTGTTCGCGGTAACTTTTTTTCTCATCGCGGACGGCATACGCATTAGTCTGCTAAAATTGCGTAATGGCTGTATTTGCATGTGCAATTTCACTTCCACACTCGATTGATGAAAAAACTGACTACAAAATACGATGAGCCGTTCAATAAATCTACACTGCCAATTCGGATTGTACGATGTACTTGTAATATTATTTTGATAAAAACAGTTCAATGAACAACTTGAACAACTGGGCTGTGTTTCAATTATGCTGAAATGTAACAGCGAAGGGTATACATGCGGCTGTCAAAACACATCGGGCAACCCAAAGGTTAGAGGTATTGCAGCTAATCCAGGCACTAGCAGTGTTCAAATTTATACATTCATATTTATACATCAAAACGTAACCATGGATATTCAGTCTCTCACTGCTCTTGAATTGTAGCCTGCATGTGGTTGTGGACGGGAATTTTTTGGTAACCGCGGTGCATCATCATCACGGCTCACTGAGCTTCACCGTGGCGCTGATCCCCTGTTGTTGTATCGGCGACAGCAGGACAAATTATGTCGTGGATTCCTACATGGGTTCAATTTCACTGTGTTTTTCCGTGTTCTCCATGTTGGGTTGCCTGGTAGTGTCTACAGTCACCTGTGGTCTATTCTGTATATATGCTTGAGAAGTCTTCTCAGGCATATGTACCTGGTACACATCTATGGGCTGCATAGACGCAGAGCAGAATAGACCACAGGTGACTGTGTAGTGTCTTTCAATTGACCCTCTGAATCATTTCTGAGGCACAAACAGGGTCATTTCCAAAATTGGCAACAATATATCATGATATTATTTCCAGGATTAGCCAATCACCGATTGAATTATGTTATTGATAAGATCGCAGTCACTGCAGGTTTACAAGCATTGTATCAATCACTATCAGCTACTCTCTACCCTCGTGTAGGCTGTAAAATCCAAAACTTTCCACTTCTTTCATGATGAACATGATGCTATGTTCTCCAAGAACACTTTTACAAACAATAAGACCATCAAGCAAAGTAGCAAAACCCCTTTCCTGATTTCCTTCATCTCTCTCAGTTAGAATTTTTGATAGCTGTCATCTCCAATACAAATGGGGTTTTCTGAATAATCTGTGTAGGTACGCCATTGACATTTTGCATGACTTCAGGCCAGAGTGGGCATCAAAGCAATATATGGGGTTTCAGGGCTCGAAATTAACTTTTTTCCCTGGTAGTCCACTTGGACTACCATTTTCTAAAGTTGGTAGCCCAGTTACAGGGTCTGGTAGCCCATGCATGAATGAAGAATTTTTTGTAAAGGATAATTTTATTTATATCTAGACGATGAAAGATTTATTTTCATGATTATATCAAGGAAAGTTTCAATAGAGCCGTGTTGATCTTGACTGATACCAATATTGTCAAGGGTAGCACAGTGTTGGCTTTTGAAGACAACAGTCTCCTTCATCAGATGTACTTGCGGAATCGACAAGAAGCACAAGCACAAGGCCAAATGCATCATGGGTAATGGACAATGCAAACGAAAGTGTCAAAGTGAATCAAAGGGTTTGAGCAAAGATTTAAAAACACTGTATATTGAGTGAGGACAATGGTGGGAACAACTGGGGCAAATCACAGCCAACATAGTTATTTGTAATGTGTTAAAAATCTGTGATCTCGATTGAGTCCTTCTTTGACACAAACGAATTTCGTATGATATTGAGTTCTTCAGTCTCTCTTCGGATGGTGATTTTAATATGGATCTTTCTCAGTACAGCCACACGGAAATCATTGATAGAATGTCCAGCTAGGTAAAAGTGTTGAGCATGAGGTTTATATATTTTGTTGCTCTGTATGTCGTACTTGTGGTTGTTGATACGTTTCCGTACTGGCTGTCCTCAATGTATACAGCGGATACATACAGATACATACAGACATACAGATGATAGCATAGATGACATTGGTGGAGTCACAGTCATATGATCCATTGATGTTGAAAGCTTTCTGATTGGGTCCGACAACAGTGGCGGCGGTATTGATGAGAGGGCACAGTTTGCATTTGGTTTCATTACAGGGTGTTGTTCCATGTGATTGGATGGTTGTAGGGAGTTTACTGGTGACAATGCGTTGTTTGAGGTTTGGAGGCTGCCTGTAAGCAATTATGAAGATGAAGCTATGGGAAGACTTGTCTTCGAAAGCTAATGTTGCAGTAAAACAGTTGATTGACAGTATGCTACCCTTAACAATATTGGTATCTATCCAGGAAGTGAATTTTCTAGTCATTTAACATCAATACCTGCAGATCATAGCCTTAGGAGAACGGTATAGCATGTGTAGTGGACAACGGGGACGCCTCAAAGTTTGACGACCTATTCACACATACGCAGAGCTTATATGCAATGTTTTATGTTCGCCATGACAACGACTTTTTACTCAGCACGTATAAACATAACATGGCTAAATACGGATTAGCTATGAATTTCAGGATTGGTACCGTCATGTTCCTAACACTTTCGTGGCAATTTTGGCTATATTTCTCCACTATCATGGGATGATTTGGTACCCTTTGAAAAGTAATTGGTGGATGGCCCAACAGCTTTTTCTTTGCTGTTTGAATGATTTTGTGTTTAATTGTGATTGATACATTGTGATTAAATAACTATAAAAATGAATTTTCATTGGCCATCATTTCCCGAGCCTGTCATCCAAGTACATCAGTTCAGATAATGATATTTTATTGAAAGTTTTTCCCAACAAATTCGATTGCACTGTCGCCTTTTAATTTGTACAACAAAGTCATAGGATATCCTCTCTGTGTCCACCTGGGTCAACTGTATGGGCGTCCGTCATCTCACAGCGATCAACATCATATCGACCACAAATAATTTCATGCCCCAGACTTTGGTAGTCCGTGTGGGCTACCATGTAATGGGTTTTGGTAGCCCCAGGGAAAAGTTGGTAGTCTATGGACGCGGGACTACCACTAATTTCGAGCCCTGGGGTTTGGTTGTCTGAGCCAGACTAAACATGGTACCGGGTACACCATTTTGACAGAATACGGCGTGACAGTTCATTTCACGAATGACATCCGTATATTTCCATGAATGTGCAACCACTTTAACAATTACTGACAATATTTTTGACACAGATCTACAATAATAATATGGTACATTCAAAAGTTTTGTGGCAGGTGCAGCAGATCTAGAGCAGTTTAAGGCAACACACCATGGCTTATGTAACCATGAACCCATGTTTAGGTTGCCAGGATATACACTCTGGAGCTATTTCTGTCAAACTTTTACTGATGGGGGCTGGCTGCTTACTGGTTAAAAGACAGGAAAAAATATTACGGTGTAGCATCACCTATTTAGGATGTGCCCTGGACTGTTTATCTGTAACATTAACAATGGGCAATATCTTTTCTATTGTTTATGTTGAGAGTCATAAAATATGAATTAACATCAACTTACATTAAGTACTGAATAGATTCCAGAAAGCCCACACTAATACTGTACATACATGATGTCTCCATTGTATGCAAATTGACCTACAATAGAGAAATAAAACATTTGTACTGAAAAACATCAAGTTGTTAGCAAAATGATATCCTCTGAAAATTACTCT
The DNA here is from genome assembly GCF_041260155.1 of Ptychodera flava. Classification (NCBI taxonomy): domain Eukaryota; kingdom Metazoa; phylum Hemichordata; class Enteropneusta; family Ptychoderidae; genus Ptychodera; species Ptychodera flava. Next base: position 54,205,008 of record NC_091928.1, on the reverse strand, counting down.
AAGTAATTTTTCAAGCATGTGATGCAAATTACCCATAATTCAACATGATTTGTACAATGACATGAAAACCCTAGCAATCAGTCGTATAAAAATTCAGAGACAATTTGCTTTTAAGGACCTATTAATTTTCATCATTTAATTTAAATAAACAGGTAAATTATTGATGACTTTTTGATGGAAGACTTGGAAATTTCCAGATAAATAGTGTTCTTATACACAGTTTTATGAAAAAGGTGATATGTGAAAATGGAGAAACCAGTTTCACCTGTATGGCCAATATAGAGTATGGTTACTTTTTTGAATTGATGTAACAAAGGAAATTTACATTTATTCTCCTTAGGAGCTGTGGATAATTAAGAAATAAATTTTTTACTATAAGGCATGCACAGGGTAAATGCAAGTAATGCGTGTGGCCTTGAACATCTCCCCCCCCCCCCCCCCCCCCCCAAAAAAAAAAAAACCTAAAAGTTTGGAAGTGGGAAAATCCAACCAAGCCTCATTCTGTATCGGCATACCTACCCATACAACTGGTAATGTCAAGGTATAATTCCAACAAATTACCACCACCCCTGGCATGATACCACCTCTACATTTGTAAAGTCAATCTTTGTTCAGTGCAAACTCCACAATGATGTAACCAATAGAATGAAATGAATTGATACAGTGTACCTAAAATGATTGTTAGAAAAGCACTGAGCCACATGTATGTCAAAAGAATGCTGGTGTAGTGCCAGTGATGCACTGACCTGGTACACGCCAAACAATATACTGCAATATTTTGCTATTTAAGAAAAATGTGTGGTGAAATGTTGGGACAGAAAAACATGTAATGCAATTTTTGTGCATGGTAATGGAGACACAGCCAAACTCCCTCCTCCATAAAAGCAGACATTGTGTTCACTGTGCATGTGTTTTAATTATCCACTGTCCCTTAAAGAGAATGACCAACTTGGTTGGTCATGTCAAGTTGATAAACAAAGCAAGATTTTACAGTAACTGAAAGACTTGATAAATCAAATGCAATCAACTTTATCATTTAAATTTTGACATCGTTAGTTTTTGAGAGGAGCTATATTTTTACAAATTGTCTAATTATAAGTTGACGCTAAAAGAACTTTGGCTAAGAACTATAAAAAAATTAAAATTATCAGTCAATAAATAAATAAATAACACATAAAAAGTGCATTGTCCTCATTATTAATGGGCATTGTCCACTGTGCTTGTAATTTTGTACCTGTATTGTTAGAGAATTTTAAATATATATTACTGATGAAGACAGGATAATTCAATTGTAAATTTTAACATTTGGTCCACAAGTGTTGCTATGTCAACATAAACATCCCTAAATTTATCACATTTAAGTTACACAACAACAACCATTCACAAATGAGTGCAAGATTTACAGACATGATGTTATTCACATTATAAAATGACGGAATTTACTATAAATTGTAGAAAGTTCTATCTTTGTTTCATCTAGCGAATTCGAACTTGCAGAAATGTCATTTTTATAAAAAAAAATGCATTTTGTCATTATATTTGATTCTTGAATTCATAATGTACTGACAATTCAATATGCTTGCTATAATCAAAAAAAGTTTTGTAAAGAATTTTCATAAAAACTAAGGAAACTAAGAAGTTATACCAAAATTATAATTTTTGAACCAAAAACAACAAAATGTTGCCATGGCAACATAACTGTCAATTCATTGGCTACATGTGACACAGTTCCCTTTACAGCACTAATATGCTAAAATCAAATTTGATCAACAAAACACATAAAGAAGCCGAGATGTTGGTAAACAACATTTGGAAAACAACCATTTCTGACAAAACAAACACTTGTGTTGCCATGGTAATAAGGTATCAAAATTTAAGATATGATGATGATAAATGCACTAAACGTTTGGCTGAATATTTGACTTTGTATTTCACTTTCATTTGTTTCTATATCTGTTTTTACTTCCAAGATATACAAGATCAAGTACAGCCTATTGTTAACTGTAAACTATTTCATGTTCTGCTGATCCTATTTTGACCTTTGACCTTTCAGAACATTGGTCAAGAAGAACTCTGAAGGGTCATCAAGGACACAAGTTCAAAGGTGTGAGAGGTCTGGCATTCCACAATGATAAACTTTTGGTGTGTGACAGCGACAACAATATTGTACACATACTAAACCAAGATTACACATGTGAAAAGGAGTTGGGCAGTTTCAGTGGTCAGTTTGCCAAGCCATTCCAGCCACAGTCCATAGCTGTCTCTCAGGACAACCTCTACTTCATCCTTGATGACAGTAATGTGCAAATAGTTGTTTGTGATCAAAATAATAAAGTTATCAGAATAATTACCCTACTACAAACTCAAATCCCTGGTGCATAGCTCTTGTGAAGGGGTTTGTTATTGTCACAGAGGTCAACGGTCATCGTGTCCTGAAGTACAGCCAGACTGGACAATACATTGCAGAGTGTCTTGGTGGTCATCAAGATGATAGCCAGACACCATTCAGCAGCCCCTACTTTGTCGCTGTCAACAGTAAGGATGTCATCATGGTGTCTGACTGTTACAATCACTGCATCAAGTGTTTTGATGCTCAGTTCAATTTCCTGTACCAATACGGTCACCGTGGTCACGGCGATAGTCAGCTGTCCTACCCACACAGCATTGCCGTTGATGGCGCTGATCATGTTTATGTTTGTGATTACGACAATGATAGGATTTCGATTTGGAGTGAAGATAGAACTTGTATAGGTCATCTTTTCCATCGTCAAGGGATCTACCCCTGGTACATGGCAGTGACCGCCGACGGTGATAGAATTGCTGTTAGAGGATCTCTCAGCGATGAAATCTATGTATTTTCTAAGTAGACAGAAACACCAAGATGATGTGTAAATGTCTAAATTTCATCAAAATATTGAAATTTGTTCAAAAGTTTTGACGCGCTAATTTTAATCGTCACTCAAGCGTGACGAAACGATCGGCCTGCACTGTTTACATCACCCTCCAAACTAATAATCGGTTATTTCTTGCATTTAGAACCGATATTCTGGGCCAAAAATATTCAAAGTTGTTGTCGCTACTTCTCTAGAGTTTGAACATGATGAAATTTAATAATTTCAGACACATTTTCAGTGAAAAAATCGAGGAAATTTGACAAGAAGTGTAGGACAATCAACGGTGATTTGTCAACATCACAACACATGAGTCATGTCAACAAATCAATATGGGGGTTATTTTCTGCATTTCCAAACAGAATTTTGAACTGAAATATTTAACATAGCTGTCACTTCATGTCTTCGATACAAATATACCAAAAGTGAGTTGTTTTATAGAATTTCTACTGAAATATTTGAGTCATTTTGTCAAGAGGTGTGTTCTGCAATACAAGCTTACTGATTACAGAACCAATTCCATCACATCTCAACTCGTAGAGAATGGCGAATCAACAGTTGTGTGTGCAAAATAATGTTTTAAAAAATTACCTGCATATCCTCTGTTATCTCTGTCATGTATGGTTTCAAGTTTTTCGATCGATTAACCAAAATCACGCCTACAAAAGTCATTATATCCAACGTCCCCACGAACATGACGAACACGATGTTGACCTGACGCCATCGCGATGAACTATGACACAACTTGTGTAGAGGGCGCTATCACACGACAAGTATCCACACCACACTGACCTATGAACTGATGAAGGTAAATAAGAAAATGATCGACGAACTCTTCAACAGTTACTAATGCGCTGTAAGGACGATTTAATGTCAGATTTCCATGGTTGTTTAATTCATATGTTGACCTTCGTATCGCTACAGAATACTTTTTCAGTATCATTTATTATTTCGGTGTTTTTTGCGTTCATGTTCATATATTTTATATAAAACTTCGGTGGGACATGGAGGGACTCTATCAGGTCAACTCTTAAAGTACAAAATATGCATTGTTTTCTTTGGCATGCATCGAGAGGGTCCGTCTGCACATTGTATTTTTCCCTGGCTGCTTTGTGTGATTAAAAAGAGGATGGTAAAATTTAGTAAATGCACACAGTAGTTCTGAAACCGCGACAAAATGTTCTGGGTCGCCGGGTGGGGTTGTTCGTACATAATTTAATTTTCCAGGCGAAAGTGAAAATAACGTTTGAGAAACGGAGGTCAGTATCGAAGGTATTTAATGTTCATTCGTAAAAAGTGAACCAAAATTCTAATTTTCATTTTTATCCAAATCTCATGTCTTAGTATGTACGCGGCTGTAACTTTCCTCGTTTTAGGTGCATCTTTAGAGTGCGAGTACAGAACACGCTCGAGCTCGCTCTCTGAGACACGGTCCTTCCACTTTGATTGGCGGGAAAATTCCCCACAGCTGGAGAATCGATAATAATAACTTTTCTACATATTGTGTTTTGATTGTGGTGTTTTTAAGATGCCAAAAAGGTGATTAAATCAGCTTCGAAATCAGCCGTGCCAAAACCTTCCGTATTTCTTGTTGACCGAAACAGATCTTCCGGTGTCCAAACATTTAAGAATGTCGGACAGTTTTTTTTTTTAATTCTTAAGCGTTGTATTAAAGTCTAATAAAGATTTTCCTCATTGGCTTAGTAGTGACAATGACATATACGTATCAATTCGCCTTTGAAGGGAGCGAAATGTGACGGTATATTTACACTACAGCTGACGCGACGCTGTACAGCAGGAGCGTCTGGGCTTTGGTGTATAGCGCCCTCAATGTTGAATTCTTTCAAGTGCTTTCGTTCATACATAAAAACTGATGCAAACGTAATAGCTTGTTTCTGATTCAGTTTAAAAGCTATGAAACTAAGATACAAAAACATATATTTCAGCATAAACCACAAATAAAGTAGTAAAGAATATCAAATTGCATAAATATGAAGTTCTAATGATAATTTAACAACGCTATCATCTCGAACTTTATATTAATTATGATTGTACTATTAAAAATTGTGACCATCAACATTCTTTCTTTAAAAATAAGCTTCAACATGTTCTCATTCAGGCATAGATCAATCTAAGCCGACATGAATTAATCTTAATCAGGACGGGTCACGTGAACTCGCTGAAGACACTAAAAATGCTGATCATGAGAGAGTATGCAAATTATGCATTCCTTGCTACCTTTTGCCAACTAGTGAAAACACGATCAAGGTGACTTACCGAACCGAAATTTTCGGTGTAACATTTTTTCATTTAAATTAAATATCTTTAGTGTTCAAAGTTTTAACTTTGTGTTGTTGTACAAAATGAGAATGCAAACAATTTATCACTGCATGGACTTGAAATTATTAGTTTTATATATTGATTTTAAGATTTTAAGTGTCTTCTTGAAAAACTGTGACTTTTAATCCTTTGTTTGTAGAAAATTAAGGAATGACCCCATCTTTTTTCTTTAAAAAACAATATTAAAAACATTAAATTTTCATACTTTTCAGTATTTTTGTTGTGTTTTTTCTTGTATAAACTAGAATTGCTTGTTCGACTGTCATGAGCGTTGCGTGACCCAGACTTTTCTTCAACTACATTAGATTCAGAGCTATCTCTGTCACTGTGGGTATGAAGTGACAGTGACACTGCCCCTAGGCAGTAGTTGGGCAGTTGCTGTACTAACAACAATATTTTTGTTCAGTTTATCAACTGCGTTCTTGTTCTACTCTCTACAGCATGTTGAACTGTCCAGTATTCAGCTTGCTAACACAACATCATTGATAATTTTGACTTTCAGTCTGGACTCTAATTCAATTATCAACAATTGTTTGTAACATATACAGGCTTTGTTGACAAGCTGAATATTGTGTGCTTCATCATTCTGCAGAGAGATAGCAAGAAACTCTATTTAAATCATTGCATAGAAATATTGAAAACATTATCCAACTGAAAAATTTAAAAAAATGCTCTATTTAAGAACTTGTCTAAGGAAAATGACTTTACAAACTGCTGACAACATTTCTATTACCACTACGGCATATTTATACTTACTTCATGAAATATATTTTTTACTATAACCCAAACGTGATGCGAACCCCCACACACTTACGGCAACATCGCCTAGCTGCTAGGCCTCACACAAAACCAGTCGGCTACCGTTTCCAACCCAAAAGAGTTGGTCACAGCAACCGACTTAGATGTTACAATCCTGTGCGCGACCGAGCAACACAGTGTGCATGGAGCAGACGACACACAGACACAGTACACACACACACACACACATATAGTAATCGGAAAAGCACGAAGCTTTTTACTGAGCTATCAGACAGACTCGGGGACAAGTAAATATAGTTTTTACTATAACCAAAACGGGATTCGAACCCCCACACACTCACGGCAACATCGCCTAGCTGCTGGGCCTCACACAAAACCAGTCGGCTACCGCTATGAAAGGTAGTGTAAAACATGAGCGCACAGAAGTGCGTAATGCATTTTTTCTCTGGGCATACATCACCAATGAATATCTTGGTATATGATAGTTGAAGGGAACTTGAAAATATTGATCACATAGATTAGGTTGGATTTCCATTTTTGAAGTAAGAAAATTATAACTGGAATAGAAGCTGAGTACCTGTTCTATACAGAACTCGTCACTGGTGTAATAGACCTTCATTAACTGATCATCGAGTTAACGAAAGAATTTGCTTATTAAGTGGAAAGGGAAGGATCATTTTGAAGTCTTATTTCATCTTGCAATTTCGTTATTTGCTTCCCAGCCTTTTCTTGTGTTCTGTTTCTATTTTTGCTTCTCTCGTAAGGAAATATGACTGTCTTTAAGTTGATAATTATGATCTGTAAGATGAGAACAGCCATGGATTTCCACTAGTATCGCACTATTCCATTTGACTACATCAATACTTGTTAACAGATATTTGAAAAAAGTATGGCAAAAATGCCCAAAGAAGACATCTGATGCTTATAAAGACTAAGTTCATGGTGCAATATGTAACAAGGCAAATTGGAAATGAAAACACTTAATTATTTTAAGTTTACCCATATTAATGATGATGATGACAAATTTTAGGGAATTTATTACCGTTACGCTATTTCAAATTACTGTGAAGGTTTTCCTTATGGATGCGCACACAATGCTTTTATTGTTATAGACCCGTGTTTATTATTTTTTGATGAGAAATCTCACGTTCAGGGATATTTTTGTGGAAAAGTGAGCAGTTCGGGCAACACATACCCAAGCACCTTGATGGAAGTACCCCATCGTCTGCCCTAGCTGCTGAATCCGTTGGGTTTCAGAATCATTCATAGTGGCATGTTGCCTAGAATCCAATCATATAATTAATGCATTCCGCGAATGTGTCATGTTTAATCGGTAGAATCGCACTGACGCAAGGTTAGTAGCTGTATTATGAAAGACATCAGAGCACACTTACTTTTCAATAGTTCTTAAAGCTCGCCAGAGGAATCCGTTTACAATTCAAAGAAATATTTAAAATTAATTGAAAATGAAGATTATCAGAGGAAGTATCTCGTAAATATCTTGTGCGTTTACATCAGAAGTGAAATTCAAAACAGGTTTCTGTAAGATGCGAGAAACGAGTAATATTTTCAGCTTTTTTTACTATTTTCTAATATCACTAGTTGCGAAGTTCTTAAAACTCGATGTTTCGTATATGAAATATGAAGTGAAAAATTTGACATTTTGAAGGAATCTTAAGAGAATATTTTACACAAGCAAATTTCTGACTCTAAGCCGTCAGTAACAAATGTGAGTTGGTGCTTTTAATATTTTCATATTGCTCTCCCTGACACAAAAGTTATTATTATTAAAGTTTATTTCAGACAATGTGTCCATATCAACATTACACAAACAAAAGGAACATTAAATTGAAATGATCAAAAACAATGAAAAAAAAAACGCAGAAGAAACAGAGAGAATGATAAACACTTGCGAAAGAAAGACTTAAAATGTGTACAACTGCTTCCTCCAGAGACGGAAAATCTTACTGTGGCAATTCCAGTCTGAATTACATATAACAGAAATCAATGCGTTTGAAGATCTATCAATTCTGCATTTACAGTTGTAAATACTTTGTCGGATAACTTCCCCGAGAGACATAATATTGTTAGACACAAACATATTTGAAGCACTGCTACCAGGAGATACACCTAGGAGCCTCCTCCAAACATTGTTATACATAACTTTTAGTTTGTTCAAAACCTTTGATTTGTAGTTAAACCACAAATGGCAGCAATAAATTATTCTACAGTAAGCAGAAAACAACACTTTCTTAACATCAAGAGAACAGTGTTTACAGTGTCTCAATAGCATATTGGCTCTAACACAGAAATTACGTCTTTGTCGTTCAATATCAACATCATCAGTCTTATCACTGGTAATAACATGCCCCAAGTGAGTGTGCTGAGTAACAAATTTTACCCTGCTTCCGTTGAGCATTACACAAGGTGTACGAGAGACGGTAATCTTTCTTCCATTAAAAACCATACATTCCGTTTTTTGGGAATTATAAATTATGTCATTTTCTTTACCGTAATCTTCACATACATAAAGAAGATACTGTAAACCCTTCACACTTGGACTGAGAAGTGTCATATCATCTGCATAGCTTAAGTTATTTGCTATGACATCACAGATACTACACCCAATTCTAGTGTCACAAAGCTTCTGAATTAGATCATCAATGTAAATGTTAAAAAGGTAAGGAGAGAGCACCCCTCCTTGCCTTACACTATTACTTACAGAGAACCAATCAGACATTGAATTCCTCCGCGAACACAAAACAAGTGGTTTCTATACCAGAAATAAAGAAATCTTACAATATAGAGAGGGACCTTCCTGTCAATGAGCTTCTGCATTAACTTGAAGTGATTCACGCGGTCGAATGCTTTCGATGCATCAAGAAAACAAACGAACATTGGACCCCCTTTGCTGGTATAATAATCAACTATTTCTTTGAAGGCGAATAAACTGAGGTCAGTAGAATGGTTACGTTTGAAACCAAATTGAAGATAATGAGAGATCATATGATACTGACATCTGTTAAGAACAATATGCTCCAGCACCTTTGAAAGAATAGTAGCCAATGCTATGGGTCGGTAGTTTGAGACGTTACTGGCCAACTTTGTTTTATCCTTAATGATAGGAACCAAAATAACATCAGTGAGACTAGAAGGCAAATAACCATGAGAAAGCATTGCGTTAAAACAATGTGCAAGTAGCGGAAGGATATTTGAGTGTGAAAACTTCAGATGCTCTGCTGTAATGTTGTCAGCTCCGCCTGATTTCTCATTGGGTAACTGACGGATGGCTTTCAGAACTTCGGACGTTACAACGAAATGGTCAGAGGAGAAAGTAACATTGCTCAGCTTCTCCTCTATATCCCTCTTCCCCGAAACAGAAGACACTGAATTCAGAATTGCACTGAAATGATTCTGCCACATTTTAGCAACATTAGCATGCCCAGATGCATCGGCCACTGTATATGCTAAATGAGCTTTATTGCTCGAACGCTTTCTGACCTCATTCCAAAACTTATTCTGTTCATTACACTTTAAGTGATCAGCCATTTTATCTGCCCTAATTTGATTTTCATTTCTCTTACAAACACGAAAAAGATACTTGAAATTAGCCCGGGATTTCCTCATCATTTCAAATAAGGGACCATGCTTAGGTTTTCCTTCATTTACCCAAAGCACGAACATTTTGCGGGCAACCTCATGTGCATCCTTGACACAGTCATTCCAACCAGGGACGGTGTTATAATTACCCTTTGATGAAGGTTTTAAAGTCTCATGCGCTGCATTAGTCACAGCAGCGGTAATGTTACTGTATAACTCATCGATTGCTTGCAAATGCGAGGAATCTTTACAATTACTATTAGTGCACTTGAGGCACTCAGGTATCCTAATATTATCAAAATGCTTTTTTGTGCAATTTGTGTACGCAGATTTAGTGTAACCCGGGAGCTTCTTCCAGTCTATCCTGGAGTACTGGCTATCAGACACGCCAAAGGCATGTTCTTGTTTTCCCTCACGTGAGAAATCACAGTGAATATTGATAGACAGAGGTAGATGATCAGAAACAACAAAATCATGAAGAATGCTAACAGAAATAACTTTGCTATGAGACTGTTGAGTAGTGATGCAGTGGTCAATCCATGAGGTAGTACCGTGTACATCACTAACATATGTAAAAGCCTCTGATTTCAAACCTAACAACTCCACATCAGAAATAACATAATCAAATTGATCACAATAGTCTTTTAACTCCTTACCAAAATCAGTGTTGGCTGCTACGTCAGCGTTCAAGTCACCGATGATAAAAATGTTGCTGGTATCTGTTTCTTGAACAAAATCATTAATCTTGTGCAAATATTCGGAAAAACTTTCAAAATTCCCTTGGGCATTAGTTGGTAGATAACAATTAAGAAACGTGTACTTGTCCCCGCAATTGTCAACAGTTAGACCGAGAAGACGGCAATCTTTAAAATCCTAAATTTTGGCAATACTTCCCAAAGATTTTCTCCATAAAACGTTTTCCAAATCTCGAGCTGGCTTTGTGTACGAATGGAACGTTTGCGGATAGCAACGCGCGTAGTAACCAGAATCGAGATAGTTCAGAAATGCACGCGATTGCCCATATTTGGGCACCGGGCCGGGGCGTGATACGTAAAAAAATGCACGGATCTGAGGGCGCTTTCTCCCATAGCTTTACACAGGCACGTGAATGTAGGTATATGATAAAACTCTTTGGTGCCCTATGGCTGAATGTCTCAATATTACAAATTTCTCATAAAAAGAAGTGTGTAACGTAAAAAGAAAAGCAAATTAGCTTACATTTGCAGATTTTGAAGACATTACACAACCATCCAATTATCCCAAATTAGTTCCAATCGTGTTAAATGTGCATGATCAAAATAGCGACATCTTTTGCCTCGCTATGAGACCAATAATGTACAAGCTATGCTAATAACCTGCAGACTAGACAAATATTCTTTAAACAAGGCAATACATATCTCCCTTCCAACATATGGACCACTGTGCCTTCTGCGCCACGCCTACGTCTCTTTCAGATCTGGCAGCCAACATGGAACGAGGGGCTAGAAAGTTGAAACCGTCCGGGACGTCTACATTATTGAAACATGAACATTAATCGACACTAATCATGTAATGGTGTAAGATGTAATGGTCCATACTTAGTCATGATAAAGGTGCGCAAGAAAATTACAGTGAACATTTTCGTGTGATACATGCTGGGTGACAAACATTGCACAAATGAATACATTTAATGATGTACTCAAGTATTATAAAATACTTTCTATATCATTAAATTTCTAGAGGGAATGGTAAGGATATTAACATGTAATTATGTGATTTTAATTTTGCTCTCCAAACTTTGACGAGTTATGTCGTTCATATTGTCCCGAGTATGTTACGACACGGTTTCTTGTACCAGGCATGTCCAAATTGAAGACAGGGGTAGGTTTTCAGATTGACTAAATTTGTTTGTTAATTTTGTTTAATTATAACAGATTATAACAGTTTTTTCCTGCATATTTGGAAAGATTACATATGATTCATCCTAAAGATACCTGTCCCTAAAATATATCACGTGAGATTTCTTGCTAATATTTAGAATACCAAGAGGAAATGTAAAACAATACGTTTTGGGGGATGTTTTAGAATAACATATGTTAAAATTGAATAATTTTGTTTCAGTTAATGGTCATCAAACAAGCTTGTGTGCCATTTAACATTAACTATCCATTTTACCCTAAATTCTTTGTGTTTAGTGACGGGAATAGAAATTACTTTGAAATATGAACTCATTTTTCTATAAGCCTACAATATCGTTAATATTTATGAGATTGTATTTCCCGAAAACAAACTTAAACTTGGTTGGCTGCCACTGTAATTATCAGGAGACATAACTCTTATTTTACGGACAAAATGTTCTAATTTTTACAGTATTACTTAAGTTTAGGGGACACAACTATTATTACGAGAACAAGATTAGACCCTAATTCTGGTAGACGCGACTCTAATTTTGGAATAAAAACTGTCTAATTTTTATGAATACAACTCTAACTAACTTTGCCAAAATTTATTTTAAAGGTAAGCACTTTGATTCTTCAAAAACATATAATCTTCTGTACGTAAACTTTAAGTGTTTTCTAAGAAGCCAGACTTTACATCGATTAATATATTTAAAGTAATCTGTCCTTGTTGCATTTTATAAAAGTAAGTTTTAAATACTGGAAAACACAATTTATTTCTGAAGACTGACCATTTAATCCTTGACCAGATTTTCTTTTTTTCTGAAGAGTAAACTTTTAATAGCTACATTAATAGCTGTGTAATTTATTGAGAATACACACTCAAGTCAATGTTCAAAAACCAGTGTTAATTTTTCGAAGACCAAAATGTCAATATTTGCATGAATCCTTTCTTCCCTAACATAATTTTTAATACTCTGAAGAAATCTGTTGGTTTTAAGATAACACATATTATTTATATGACATTGAAGTCTTATATTTTCAAAAAAGAAATGTTTTCATTTCTTAAGGGACTGATTCATTGTTTAATTGCCAATATTTTGTCCTAACTAAAAATTTACACTCGTAGAGTGTGTGATGTTGCCTTCATTTCATTTATAGTCATTCGGCTAAAGTTGCAACTCAACGTTTTACCAGTTTGCGTGTCCATACCACCAATGAAATCAGGCATGGTTGTCTCGGAGAAACTGACTCATCAATGCCCGCCGATTTCAGAGGCAAACTTTGGTGTTGCATGATGGAATACTTTAACTTCCGCCGCCATTAAAATAAATGTTTGCATCTTAAAGAAATTACTTTTGTTGTCTTGAGAAAATAATGACTTCGCCCCAAGAATCCACAGAAGTTTTAATCAATTTATTTTAATTAGCTGCTCTGAGAAAATCTGTTTTCTATTAAGAAATCAATTTTATTCTAGAAGAATAAATATTTGCTTACAAGAAATTCAGTTTATTTGTTGCTCTAAGAACATAAAGGTTATATCATCCATTTAGGAAACACAGTTCATGAGTTTTGAGTTGATACTGTTTATCAATTGTTATTTCTATTTTACAAACAAAAACTACTTTTGAGAAACAAATATTTTTTTTTAAAGTTTAAAGTTATTTTGTTATAAGTCAAATTTGTTTTGCTAAAATTAAAAAAAAAATAACGTAAAATAAATTTCCCCTTACAAAGTTATGTTTGCTTAGTAGAAATAAAATTTCTTTCCGACATTAAAGATATAGTCAAGAAAAATTAGAGTTTTATCAAATAAAGTTCCGTGTGACGTGTTTATCGACTACGAAGCTTGTTCCTGTAAGGTTCACTCTGTACTTACTCAACATAACAATAAACTGAGAAGAAAAGGTCACAGGAAAAGTTGAGAAGGTACGCTCACAGTAAACGAATAATCTGTGAAGCCAAGGTTGCAAGTCGAAGATGAAGCTTAGCCTAAAGCCCAGCACAGATTGCATTTTACCCCGTATCATGCATCAATACGCTCGAGGGCATGATCATCGTAGTTGGTTTCAGCTTTCGTAAGACGCAAAATGTTGAAAGTCAAACGATCTGCTCCAAAACTGCTTCGTTTATTAGAACGCCTCAAGTTGGTGATGAACATATTTTATGAAGATGATTTGTCATGGCAACGCGCAGTAGCAAGCGTACTATGATGTACGAGCTATCTCTGAAAAAAATTATTAACATCAATATCAATAACATTATTCTTGTAATGAGATGATTACGTCATTCTCAAAATAATATTTTGTTATTCAAGATAGAAACAACGCGTGACTATCGATAGACTTTGATTAGCCTTATACATCATTGCCAACACTCAATTTTGAATGAAGCTTGGTCGTTTCTCAAAGGCGGTGTATATTTCCTGAAGATATGTTAATCTGTGTACTTTTTTCAGAAAACACTAAAGCTGTCCTGTTCTATCAACGTCAACCATATTTTGTCCTGATCTCATTTTCTTTTCACTTTTCCAGAGAGACTTTTGACGTTACCTTGACTGATTACTCGAGGTGGTTTTAAGCAGTTAGAGAAAAAATAGTCATGATAAATTCATAATAATCCGTAGCCATTTAGGAAATCCACTTTAATTTGTATAACACCTCAATGTCAACACTTGACACTTCCCCCAAAGTTCCATAAATTATCTTGTAAGAGACAGTTAGAGCCAACCTTTCCGATTATTGACAGATTGACAGACAGCGAGATGTACGCCCGAGCCATTAGAAACAGTCCTTCAACTAAGCCTGCCTTCTTGTCATTGAAAGAATGAATCAACGCAAATCAGTTGGTGTGTTTTCTTTCCTGCCCATACTGAATGAACGTTTGTTCTTTCGTTCACCACTTTGCGGTGCAAATTCTTTGAACGACCATTGGAATAATGTGGTAAGTTTGAATATCATTGATTTCTTATGGTATCACGGGATTCTCGTTTTACGGTAAACAGTCTTTTGTTTTTTGAATTAAAATTCATAGTTACGAACATCAGTGATAACATCAAATGATGAATACTTAGGGGATAAAAGCTGAAATTTTAATGTGTTTTGTTCTCTAACTTCACCTACATGCTTGGCAAACACCTCAATCACTCGGGCCTAAATGCTCTCGACTTCCCGAAAGTGTTTCTCTTATTGAGAATGACATCCTCACTTTTTAAATTTATGTGTGCCATCGGTATTTTTATCGCAGAGTGAACGAAAAGTCTGTCATTACATCACAATGTGAGATCAATTACGCATTGAGGGTGTATGTAGGGCGGTAGAATAAAGACATGTTGAAGTAATTTTGATGACAAGATAACACAAATGCCAAAGAGAATAAGACACAATAGAGTCATCATCTTAAGACAGAATGCCCCTGGGAGTCAGATCTTGTGGTCAATTTTTCACAATTATTTTCTGATCTATCACTTGTAGGGCTTATTTTGAAGCTCTTGGACTACGAAAAAAATTTACCGTCTTAATTTTACAGAGATCAAAAATTGTATCTCCCTCCAAAGTTATAACACGGAGATGGCCGCCATTTTAAATTTTAAGTATAGATCAATGTTATGTAATTGTTTCTCTAGTACTAAAATTTGCATACTGACCACTCATGTTTATTCTCGAAAATGACTGAAATTTCCATTGAGGAAAGTTTGAGCAAAGGTTTAATTCTTTCGCTGATTTAGGAGGCCTGTGCTACCTTAAACAAACAACTGTCAATGACATAGTCCCCGTAAATAAGGCTTACACAACTGACAGTCCGTATCATGCTGCAGTAACTCATCAGATATATTTTTGTCAAAAGCGACAGCACAATTTTAGAAGGAACATTTAGTTAATCGTTTAACTAGTTAAACTATTCGTTTGATTCAATTTTATTATGAACTAAAGACCCCTTTCTATGACCTCTGATGTCTTTGACCGTCTTCCAAAATTTACACTGATCACTGGAATTTTCTAAGAGAGCGTTACGTTGCCTCATTTTGTATTCGTTCACTTTGACATTGCACATTCTTTTAAAATCATTTCGTGCTTCAACGTAATTTCGTTTGTCATCATTTGTGTTTGAACTGCGATATATATTCAACAGTTCAAATATCTTGTTGCGTGCAAGCCGACAAGTTTTGCCCCACCGTTGTTTGTTGATATCTCTTTCGCTTATTGTTATATGTAACCGCCATACCAGCTCCAGCCATTGAATAAATTTCATTTAAAGTATCGTCTGTTTTATCGGTATTAGAAATCTCAATATTTCGTCTTGTAATTTACGTTTAAAATCTTCATGTAAATCCATGTTCCAACGAAATTTATTCCAAGGATGCAACTGATTAGCATTATATCAGTCTGATTACTAATCTCTGTGATTGTATGATTAGGAAAGTGTAAATTACATTGAAAAGGGAAGTGATCTTAAACGTCTAACGCGTCAACTCTAAAGTCATTGACATGTTGAAACAAAGGCGTACTGAGAATTACATAATCGATTATGCTGACACCATTACTGGTGCAACAGGTAAAATTTCCATATGCATCACCTGGAAATCGTCCATTGACCAAATTCACGTGTTGTTTGTAAAAAAAATTCGATCAATAAAATTAAAATTATTAATAACATCATCTCGAGATTTCCACGGGCGTTTTACCTGGGATAGCGACTCTGATGGCGAATATAGGAAATGGTCTCCAAGCAACGTGTTTAGTTACACCAAAGGTTGTGTTGTGCTAGACTCATCAGATGGTACATGGAGAGAGACTAATAGTTCTGAGCCAAACGGCTTCATGTGTGAAATGACAACACTTTCCCCTCAAAATAATATGATAGTCAACCACGATAATCACGTATTTCCATTTGACAAGAACGTTTGAGACATGCTATCTTATGCCCATATTAATGTTGTATGTAATAAATGCCTTTGTAACAATGCCATCGCCAGTGATTTACACCGATGCAGCAGATTGCCTTTCAATCTTATCAGCGTGTCATACTCTGATTGAATGATCACCGACTGTGGATGATTAAGTCTTTCCATTGTATATATCTTGAAAAGCGCCATTTATTGTTTTAACGTGTCACTTGTTCACCAACCGTGTGTATATCGTTATGAATACATAAATGTAACTTAAATTTTAACAGATGGAAAATGTGACGTTTTATACTCTACAATTAAAATCAAAATTCTTTTCCTTTTAAGACATTCATTTGTGTGTGAACGTATACTGCGTGCCGTTTCAGGGGAGAAAAGCGACTTGCGAAGACAAGGCTACGGTTTATTAGCGAGAAACATGGGGATGGGATTTTGTCGTGTCAACTTGAGACCCAACGTTTAAGAAAAGACTTGTAAAGTAAGTATTTTGTAGATCTCTTCCTCGAGTTCAATTGATCTTGATCAATCAATTGATCCATCCGTTCATCTATCAAACTTTTACTCAATTAATCTTACAAGCCTGTAAGACGACAAGCCATCTATACACCCATCCATCCATCTATCTATCAACCCACCCATCAATCCACTCGCCCACCCCAATCCATCCATCCATGCATCAATCGATCAACTCACCCACCCACCCATCCACTCATAAATGCATCCATCCATCCACTCCTATCCATCCCATCCATCTATCCACCCACTCACCCATCCATCCACCCATCCATCCATCCATCCATCCATCATCCATCTCACCCATCCATCACCCATCCATCCGTCCACCCACCCACCCACCCACTCATAAATGCATCCATCCATCTATCCACCCACTCACCCATCCATTCACCCATCCATTCACCCATCCATCCATCCATCCACCCATCAATCCATCTGTCCACCCACTCACCCATCCATTCACCCATCCATCCGTCCACCCACCCACCCACCACTCATAAATGCATCCATCCATCTATCCACCCTTTCACCCATTCAACCATCCATCCATCCACCCACCCATCCATCCATCCAACCATCCATTCATCAATCCACCCATCCACCCACCCACTCATCCACCCATCAATGCACCCATCCATCTGTCCACCCACTCACCCATCCATCCATTCACCCATCCATCCATCCATCCATCCACCCATCCATCCATCCATTCATCTATCCACCCATCCATTCATCCATCAAACCTTTCCCAATTAATCTCACAAGCCTTTTAGACTACAAGCCGTCTATCCACCCACCCATCCATCCATCCATCCATCCATGCATCCATCCATCTATCCGCCCACTCACCCATCCATCCATCCACCCAACCACCCACCCACCCACCCATCCATCCATCCATCCACCAACCCACCCATCACTCCATCCATCCACCATCCATCATCAATCCACCCATCCACCACTCCATCCAACCATCCATCCATCATCCACCATCCATCCACCAATGCATCCATCCATCCATCCATCCATCCATCCATCCATCCATCCATCCATCCATCCATCCATCCATCCATCCATCCATCAATCCATCTATCCATCCATCCATCCATCTATCCATCCATCATCCATCCATCCATCATCCATCCACCCACCCACCCAACCATCTACCCATCCTAACATCCATCCAGCCAGGCAGCCATCTATCCATCCAGCTATACATCCAGCCAGTCATCCGTCATCCTGAAAGGTAACAATTTCCTTATATTTTATGTTTTCATTTAATATTGATAACGGATCCTTTCATAGTGCGACACGACTGGTTTACTTATTTAAACGGGTATTATTCCTTTTAGTGTTCAGAAGAATAATCCAGGAAATTTACTATATTTGGTTGGCAGGTGTCAAGCACAAGACAGCGGAATGTCTGCTATTTTTTATTTTATCTTCTCTATTTTCCAAACCTACAAGGGTCTTTGGCTAAAAAAGTCATTTGTGCTAGTTTACATTGGTAATTAGAGTTAAATATGATTTGTGCAAACACCAGACCACTCGATAGGGTTATCACAGCAGGATTATGTGTCCTAGTGAGTGAAAATTGTCGTTCATCTATCTGATATAGGGCCAGGTAATTCTTAGTTGTTTTATTCTGCCACCAATAGTTCGTATATTTTCCACTTTTCCTGTATTGGTTTCAGTACTAGTACTTGGTTAGTGACAGGGTAAGACTGCTATTGTGTTTTTGTTGCGAAAAATGGCTAGTCTGTTAAACTGAACATATCCAAACTGTGGGTGCATTACTTGTGTACTACAAGCATATATGATCTCCCTATAACGAACGAAACATTGTCACTTTATTAAGATGAGATAAAAAGAAGTCTGCAACAGCATGTTCCATGTCATGTTACCGTTGAAATGAAATAAGTAATTCTCGAGATGAATTCAAAAATCTGATACAACAACAAGGTAACAATGCCCCAAATATACCGCAGCTCACACGGTTAGTACGTTCAAACGTTAACATTGTACTCAGGACATCAGTGAACTCAGTGAACTTTATCAAATACAGCAGCAGGCTGGTTTACCATTCGAGGAGATTTGTGTATTACTCTGACGTCAACCTGAGGGTCGATATTCACGAAAATAATCCAACCCAAAGGATGTATCAGCTTCCAACTGTCCCAAGAGGATTTAGCGGTAATACAGTACTTTTCCAGGGGGATTATTTCCATTGGCTTTCCTGTGAGAAAGGGCAATAAGAATTAAACATTTCTCAACCCAGAGCCGATTGGGATAAATCATTTTTCAACCCCAGGATTTATGTTGATATCATTAAACCGTCCGTATTTGTGCTCAACTAAGCTGCGTTTCCTGACTTTTTATGTAAATCTTGATACCTTGCCACAAGGGCAGACAGCTGGTTGTTTGAGCCACAAGCGTTTGTTTTCATCTTGTAGCTCAGCTTATCCACGAAAAACTAAGTAATTTCTCCCTCCTGAGCCACAAAATGTTGCTTTAATTTCAAATGAATTTGTTATTTTACAATTTGGTGTTTCTCGAAGCTTAAGGTGTATATTATTTTGTACAAAGATTCATGATAAACACATCTAGACTGGCTTTTCGAGACATCACATCGTGTAAAAGCAGTAGTAAACTCGTAAAGTTAGTAATCTCCTCGTTAATAAAGAAATTGTGTGACAGCACATGCTAAAATTTTCTTCTTTAAGCTTATATTATTTGTGAAAACATTATTTTATTGTAAACAAGAACGTGGCAAAAATACGCTGTCAAGAGCCTCCTGATAGGGCATTGTCCTGAATTGAAAGGTGTACACATGCTTCCTATAATAATAAAAAAGGGGCGACCAGAGACCAAAAAAAGTCTTGATAGGGTCCTGATACTTGCAAACTTACGTTGGTATTGTGACGGTGGAACGCAAGAAGCAGAAATACGTATTTGAAAAGAACACATTATTGTGTATTCATGCTGACACTTATAAACCCTTATTGTGCATGTAACATGAATTCGGCGAAAGCTGTTAGCGACACACTAGATCACAAGATTTCATTGCAGGCACATTTCTAGCCATGAATTCCCTGGCTATATGGTAATTTCGCTTAGGTCAGAGAATAACAGGGAATTGTGCTTCGGATGACACTTTTATATTGGCTACTTACCTTCAGCGGACAACTGAAATATTGTGACATTTTTAGCATCACTAGGTGCGATTTTGTTCGTGTCCGATGACCTGTCTGTTGTGTGAACTTATAGTTTTACTCAAATCTTCATACAACTTATACTATTTTTGCTGCATTCTTGTCGAAAATCTCGAATGTATAAATCGCACTCTCTGACAATCCTGATTAGATAGACATTGTTTCCCCTTAGAAGTATGTAAAATCTTACTTAAGAGTGGGGTATACTGTGCTGCTCTAAGATTTTTGTTTCTATTTCTTTCCGTTTATTAGTTCAGCACGCATGTAATTCAATGGTAATTCAAACATCTGGCTTCACATACCTCGATGTATTTATTTGTTTATGCTCGGTCGAGCGTGCATTCGTCGCAGGAATGATAGACACACGCTTCCCTGCTGTATTGCAACTTCGCTAGCGAAGTGTGTCAATTTGTTACCCTTTTGCGTAACAGGCCAATAAGTACTGTGTTAATAGCACCACCACATCTACAGCAATGGCCTTCAAGAAGCCCATCGCGTAAAAGGCCATGCCAGCATTATTGCCTTGAAGGTATGTATTGTACTGCAAACGTTTCCTCAGTAACGTCTTCGCCTGATAATGAACGACACGTATAGTACAAACATGAATTTTGGTAATTTGGTTGCTGTTTTCGTTAGCAATTATGTTTTTGGCTGAGAGTTCAAGAACACTCATATGCTTTTGCGGTTTTTTATGATTATATTGATATAGTTACAAACAAATATAAAGGAGATATGACAATAATTGCATGCACTTCAATGGCTGTAGGTATAATGCCAAAGGTTACTGTATTAAATCTACTCATCCGGTACAACTTTTAGAGCGAAGTTGCATATGATTGTAAGATTGCAGGAACAATCATGATTGCTAAAGCAATTTATATGATATGCAAAGGAATATTTAAATAGTAGAATGAAGAATGGTGAACAGGATGGGGTCATTTTAAAAGGAAAATAATTGAAAATCTCGTGAATAGCACTACGACGATGGCTGTGATGATGATGACGACAACAGTGAAGACAGTGTTGAAGATAAATGCAGGTAAGGTAATGATGACAACGACGACGGCGAAGAAGATAATGATGGTAAATATATTGACGGCGCTTTGGGTCAATGACAAATGAATAGTGTCGTTGATACGTTTTTGCCTGTCTTGAAGGATACTGTCACTCTATTATGATACTTTGTAAACATTACTATTCCACGATCATGTAAAGGTCAGTTTACATAATCTGGAACGATTTTAATCTTTGATTATATAGGTTGGTTTTCCAGTAACGGAAAGTATTATCGTTTAGTCAACACGACACTTAAAAACTTCGAAGAGTCGTCAGTAATGTATGCCTTGTACAAAACCTTGAAGTCTCGCCTCGCTTATCGCGTAGACCAAATAACTCGTGAGCAGCTCATATGTTATAAGACGGACGACTTATTTGGTCAGGGCGATGAGCCCTCGCGATGGTGATTGGCAGAACAAATTAATGACGGGGATTAGGGAGGATAATTAAGAGATATGGGCTATTTCCTTTGAAATAGTACACAGAGATAGCTAGGCTAAAGTAATTGGTACACATGTGACACTTATAGATAAGCTTGTATGGAGGGACCGTGGTGTAACGAAAAAAGTTTTATATATGGCATTCATTGATCATATTCATAACTTCTAGACGAATAATGCTTGCATCACCCTGTGATAGTGTAGAAGTGCACTCGATTTTGGGCGGGATCATCCGAAGTAGCGAAATAGTAGAATTTACCATTTTTATAAGGACGGGTGAACATTCAAACGTGTGCTCCGAGATTTCACATTATCACTTTATTCTGATTTGATTTTCATTGTTTAAATATTATCAGTTTTGATTTATAAGATCAGTATTTTCCTGCGGCTTTTTGAAATAACGAGACAATAAAATTGACACCAAAAGATTTCATTTTGGCAACCATGAAACTCGTTATCGGGGCCAATACGAGGGAATCGTCGTCGGTACCAATAGGACGTCGCCAAGTGCATGGGACAGCGAAATTTGAACAGGAACTTACCACCCTCACAGAACCGTAGTAAACTAACGTGTTATCATGTGACATACAGCCCTGCCACACAGAGCTAGGGTTGATTTAGGAAACGATTGTTTCAAGTTGTACGACAAAGGCTCTACAAAAATTGGTATACGACTCGGCCGTTGAGTGTTTTTGCAAATGTCCAACATGGTCCATGAAAATAACCAAAGTCGATAAATTTGGACATGTATCAGTCGACACGCTACCAAGTGATCGACAATATCATCATAATGCGGCCCGGGCTGCAACTTATTGGAATCTTTGTAGTACGGTGACCTCAGCCGTCGCCTTCGACATTGGCCCACTCAATGTCGCGACTAGGCTCAGGATCAAGTGACTGAACAGTGACGATCGAACATGCTGAAAGCGATAGCAGGCGTCCAAAAATCAAGGTTTTGTTAGCACATTAGATTCAGGAGACGACTTGTGTGAATTTTGATTTGGTTGCACTGTGTTACAACACATAGGCAGACATGGCCTGGATCGGGCCAAAAAGCACGAGCTTGAAAAAATCTTGCTGTGAGAAAGAAAACGAATAAATTCTTTTGGCAACATCTATACGCTATCGTTACGCTTGGCGCTTTCCCAGAACGTTGAAAAGAAGAGTGTACAACTTGAAAAGAAGAAGGAAGATATGCAGACAGTGTGGACAAAGCGACAGATGAAAACATAATTTGTGATGGTACTAGTACTTGTCCATGATACCTAGCCGAACTTATCCTGGTGTACTACGTCGAGCGTAAACGGCACCTGGCATTTCCGTCTATACAGTGTACGGGCGGCTAGCACAAAAGTACAATAGGTCCTTTTCAGGTTGAAGATTCAAATATCCAAAAGAAGTGAATCCTATGTAGTCATTTGGATTGTTTTGTGTAAGCAAGAGACTTGCATTTGAAGGCCATAGGGTACTGTACATTTGCCAATTTCAAGGAATTGCTCCATAGTTGCCTGAGAAAAGGCTTGTGACAGACGCACGGACGGAAGGACGGATGGACGGACATGACCTAATCAATATGTCCTCGGCGGACTTCGTCCGCCGGGACTAAAACAATATCGAATCTGTGTGTGTATTAGTCTATGATTATTTATAATTTGCATAAATACATGTGTCAATAATTACGAAAAAAAAATTAGTTCGATACTTAAATAATGAGTACAATGTCTTAAAGGATATACGCAATGCTCTGTGTAATATGAATGATACCATGGAGGCTTACTTCTATACATACGCAAAATACATAAAACAACACAATATGAACTCAATAATGTAATAACACCCGGAGACTACATAACCATCGTGTAAAGATGGTCTGGTGAAAAACACCATCGAATTTATCGTCAGTCGTGATTAGTTCAACAATATTCATACCCGTTTATCGAAAAATCTGTTCCGTGTCACCATGGGCGTACCCAGTTTGTACGCAAATATATCACACAGAGATGTACTTACCGCCTTGAACGATGCTTTACCATACAGTGTATAAATCAGCTTCAGCTGCTATACCTTGGTACATAATGTCGTGAGAATATTGTACTTCCAAACTGTTAACAAATCAAAGAAAGCGGTTTGTTATTCTAATGTTAAAAGATAGCATCTTTCATCTTTGATTTTATTATATTATTATTATTATTATTAGACTTTATTTAAACTCGATAAACTGTTGAGCCTGAGGCTCTTCTCACACAGAGTCGAGTATAACAACATTTACAATATTTACATTAAAAAAAATAAGTCAGGAAGAACACTTTATACTGAAAAAAATGTAAAAACGCTACAAGTAAAACAATCTAAAAACAAATTTAAAATTTACATAACAGTAAGATTAACCCATCTTTTTAAAAAAAATGGCACTTGCAATTTTTTTGAATGATAGAAGTGAAGAGCTAGATTTGATCTCTCCAGGCAAAGTATTCCATATTTTAACCCCGTTGTACATAAAACTTCTTTTGAAAAATTGGGTTCTATGCCCTGGAATATACAGATCTTCCCTGTTTGCAGACCTTGTGTTACGTCCGTGGATCTGCTTTACACCTCTAAAAACATTAAGATAATCAGGAGCAAGGTTATTCAGAACTTTGTACATTAAAACTGATTCATTGTATGAAACTCTTTCACGAATTGGCAACCACCTTAAGGATTTAAATAAAACATAACTTGGAGTATTAAAATCTTGATCTAAAATTACTCTAGCAACAGATTTCTGTTGTCTTTCTATACGAGATAAAAGAGTGGTTGAACAATGACCCCATATGTTTGAACAATAATCAAAATGAGGTAAAATGAAACAATTATAAAACGTCAACATTGCATTTTTAGTTAAGAATGATCGTATACGCTTTAACTGTAAAAGCTTAAAAGCAACTTTACCACATACTTTACTGACATGTTTATCCCAGGTCAAAGTATCATCAATTGACAGACCTAAAAGGTTTTCTTGCTTAACACATTCAAGCTGCTCGTCATTACAAACAACGTTTATACATTTGTCTGTTCTAGATTTTTTCTGGGAGGTTCCAATGACCATCACCTTGGTCTTTTCTATGTTTATACACATGTTATTATTACAACACCAGCTCAAAATGGATGCCATGTCACCATTGAGCTTAGTTTCAAGTTCTTGGATATTGTGGCCAACCACCTGTGCCGCTGTGTCGTCAGCATACATATTGATTTCTGAATTGTCTAAAGCTAGGGGGAGGTCATTAATAAAAAGCAGGAAGAAAAGACGACCTAGAATGGAGCCCTGAGGGACTCCAACACTAATTGGAAGAGCATCACTCAAGGTTCCATTGAAGCTAACTGACTGGGATCTATTTGTTAAATATGATGTAAGGAAATGAAGAGTTTTGTCGGAATATCCGTAAAGTTTCAGTTTTCGCAGCAATATATTGTGATTAACAAGGTCAAATGCTTTCCTGAAGTCTATCAACAAAAGCCCAATAAGGTTGTCTTTGTCAATGTCTTGGTACCATAAATTTCCGAGGTAGGTAAGAGCTGTTCGACAGGAATGAAGCTTACGAAAACCAGATTGATTGTTAGATAATAAGTTGTGACAAGACAGAAAATCACAAAAATGGGTGTGCCAATAGTTTAGAAAGAACAAGTAAAACTGAAATCGGTCTGTATTTTGAGACATTATCGATTGCACCTTTTTGAATAAAGGTGTAACTTTGGCAGATTTCCATTGTTGTGGAAAGGAACTTGAAGTATAAAATTAAATTGTAAATCTACAGACATATCAGGAAAAGGTCAAGAAATTTACAGCTTTATCTTTAGCAATAACTGTATAAATAGCATACTACTCTCAGTCTTCAAAGTTAACACCGTTCACTTCATAACGTGTAGAAGTTACATATCGGCAGGGATAGTGGTGGCAGACGACTCTCCCATGCTCGTGCTCCTTCTCTCGATAGTACCGAAATATTGTTGTCTTGTATAACACAGAAAGGCGTGGTTTCGATCACACGATAGACATGAATCGAAAATAAAACAATCCAATCATGAACATCAAAACAGCTCATTATCTTCAATTTATTCATCAGACATAATATTTAAAAGCCACTGTAACACGTTGCAAACCCACCACTTGAAATTCTTGTGTTTATTCAGTAAGTGTTGACTATTTTCCTTATTTCAATAATATTCAAAGATGTGTTGTATCAAAAACTTCGTAAACATCCTGGTAAAAAGGAATTAGCGTCTTTGTGAATTTGCTGAAAATATGGTTTGTATTCATATCGACTTATAATTGAGATCTTCTTGTTTTAATTAATAATTTTACAGTGCCGATGACCGCTGACTTCATTAACTTATGTGTGGGAAAAATACCTTCGTAAAAACTGCATAAAAGGATTTATAACCATTTACTCTTTGAACACCCTTTAAAACAAGGGATCACAGTTTTTGATCAGATCTTAGCTTAAAAGGGTAAAATAGCTGCAAAATTAGATTTTTCCGGATATCCATAGACTGTATAACTCTCCGTAACAGAAAATAGCACGCTTTTGTTGCACTGATAAAAGTTATCTCCGCCGGACTCGTGCAAAACGCACAGCTTGCAACAATATAATGAAATCCATCGCTGTTGGGAAAGAGGCTGAATAAAATCTCCGAATCTGATAAATAATGAAAAACTGTGGAAATCTCGAGGCCAATCTGCATGGTTCCCCTTTCTATAGTACATCAAAATCGGCAAATGTGTAATGCGATTCTGAGTAATTTCATTTTGTTTTGTCTGGACTTTGAGGTTTAACACCTGAAAAGTAGCAACAGCACGCTTTGTCAATATCTATCAATATTTTTCATTGTATTACAATCTTGCCGCCATGACTCGCTAGCGTCAGTTTGTTTGAATTAATCACATCTTCTTGTTGTTACTCAGACTTTTATTTCTAGATTTCACTGGAATTCTTAAGATCAAATTCTAAAATATCACTGTTATACAGTCTGTTTGAAGTTTTCGAAGCCTTTGCAAACACTTGATATTTCTTGCACCTTTCGTGATGTTGTACTAAATGTATATTTTACTTTTTGTTTTGGAAAACTAAATGGGTAAGAGAAGGATCATTTATGGTATCATTCATGGACGAGAAAATTTGTTGGTAACAACTGACAGAATAAAATTTCCCGAAACATTTGGCAAAAGAGAGAGCCTTTGCGACTCTGTAAAAAATAGGGGGCAAGTAATGGCTCGGTAAGTATGTCATGGCATTTGACTTAATTTCATTGAAAGCAAACATGACAATAGTATTTCAGGTCATTTTTAACAATTTGTTGGATGCAAGGCTTCACAAATATGGCCTGATTGCTGACGAACTGCCAAACCGAATGATTTTACTTTATCGATTACAGGAAATAGCATTTTGATATTCTTACGGTGCAGCAGTTGTTACGTACAAGTACAAACTATATCCGATTGACCTAAATAATAGAATATACTAAAGCCACCTATATGTTTACAGTTATACAACATATCTTTCGTGAAATTTGAACCAACAGCCACTAGGTGCAAAAGTATTAATGCTAAATCACGACACCGTGTTCAGAACTTTGAAAAGAAGGATTAAACTTTCCGAAAAAAATGAGGAAACTTGAGTGTTATTTATAACTTACTGTTGAAAGCTACCGTAGTGATTAGACGAAATCAAGATACCGAGTTCGGAAGTTTGTTAAAAAATTTAACACTCAAGAAACATATTTAAAAGTACACGAAAGTCCAGCTAGGCTTCCCAAACACAAATTAATCCAAAACTAAACATTAACTATTTAAACTATTTTAAGCCACTGAGTGTCATTTTACGATAGAAGTTTGTTGCTAACAGGGGACTGTTTGTTTTTTTCTCTGTTGACCGTACGATAAATGTCTTCCTATATTTTACAGGACGTATGAAAACTAATGATTTTCAAAGTCTTTAGAAAACTTTTTGGGATAGTTTAAAGGGTAAAGATCTTTCTTGTACTTCATAGGAACTGCTGTTTTTCGACAACAAAATATGAAAACGTGCAGAGTTTGTCAATTAGAATCACAGTTTTCAGTCCATTAGGGCAACTATATGTGACCAACAGTTCGTTCCAATGAGGGTAGCTTGCATTCCACACGTCACTCGAAGGAAATACTGCTCACAATAATTCCAATATGCAACCATTTATTCCACTGACACATAAAGAGTTACAAATGGGCGACTACTACAAAAGAAAACCCTGTCGCACAAAACAAAATTACAATAGTTAAATGACATACGAAAATGAATTTCTTTATCACGTACACAGCAAAACAATAGACGTAGCGTCTTGTCTGTGGTCAATGCATGGCTTCAATAAATCCGACGAGAACTGTTTTTATACATCGATATATATCAGAGTCCTGAAAGTGTCCATATTCGACTATGAGCTTACGAATGATTTACAATGAAAGCATATATCGGTCTACAGAAACTCACCCCACCACTTGTAGCTTTAACGGAGAGGAGAAGGCCTCCAAAGTCACCGTCTTCTACCTTAGAAAACTGCCACAACTGAACAGCACGGTTGTGCGTGAGATACTGAATCGACGTTCAACGTGGCAATAATTTGGGTGTTCTTTTATAGTAAGTAACAGGTGTAAATAGACCAATAACGCAGCACTGTGTAGTGAAACGATTTGAATAGTTTCTTGCAAATGCAAATATACAGTGGGAGTTGTGATCGATAAATTTACAGTCACACAAATAAAATGTTCAAACAGGTAAGTAAGCAATGAAAACGCTGATATCAGTGGGAAACAAAAATACAAATATCAAAATTTATTTTCAATCGTCACATATAAGACAGGGGTACAATTTGGTAAAAGACTCATTCAAGAAGAAATCGTTTGAAGGGACTTCTGCATCGGTAAAAACCTACCAACTGTTGTGCTTTCTTTTATTTGCAACAACTCTATGTTGCTAAAGCACGAAATGTGGAGCTTATAAATGGAAAGCGAGGGTATTTAATTGCGTACATAAAACCTCTTAGGGACAGCTTATTCGGAAGAAAGTATTCAACGAGCGAAGCGAGCTTGTAGCTACTGTACGCTATCTAAGCAGTTTTAGCGTGTTTTGTACTTGTACGTGTTCAATGTAGGGTTACTATAATGACATTAAACTAACTTTCCGAAAAACCAGTATTGGCATGTCTTATTTATTGCGATATTAATCGACGTGTATATGTATGGCATAGGGTTATGTCCTTATATACCATCTTTTAAAGCAATTGTTCAACACATTTTCAAAACAAGCTGAGGGACAGACGAACGTGCAAACGTGATGAACAGACATGATCTGAACTATTAGTTCTCTCGGATTTCGTCCACGGAAACCAATAACCACATATCGCACAAGTTGATTTACAAATGTACTTATAGGAAGAGGAGAAACATTGTACATAATAAGATGTGGATTTACTTGGGAAATGAACCAATGAAAATTTGAATGGGTAGGCCGCATGGTCGTCATATGTGTTTCTCATTAACAACGCTACCGTGTCTAACC
Source organism: Ptychodera flava (assembly GCF_041260155.1). Lineage (NCBI taxonomy): Eukaryota > Metazoa > Hemichordata > Enteropneusta > Ptychoderidae > Ptychodera > Ptychodera flava. Next base: position 54,175,843 of record NC_091928.1, on the reverse strand, counting down.
TACACAGTGAACTTTGTTCTATACATGTACGTACGTTGTCATGATAAATTATTCTAGATTATCGTTTTGTGACAACAGTAATCATCGAATGCGTAAATAAGTTTATCGCTCATCGCTATGTCACTCACATCCTTTTAAGATGAAGGATATTAAACCCTGATACCCTGTCATGAAGGCTATAGTGACCGTTTATTACCCGAGGGGTCGTGCGTCACCAAAAAGACATCGCTATTCCCCGAGGCCGTAGGTCAAGGGATAGTCTGCGATGTGTTTCTGGCCGGTTGGTAACGAATGGCCACAAGGGGTGATTAACGGGTGCTGTAGCCCGACCTAAAGATCATGTTATGGGTGTTTTATAACGCACCTCCTGCTCATGTTGTTTTATGTTACGGTTTTTAACGCATTTTGATATTATGCTCTGCAAAAATCCATTGTGACAAGATTACTGGGCGATTTGTCAATAGCGGTAACAGTAGTACCAATATTTTTACAACAATATCCTCAGCATACCGAGCAACTTCCTTGGTTACACTTGAATCTTTGTCGTCGATGAGCTATTCAAGTTCCTACGCTGTTACAAAGGAAAGTCTTGCTGTTTTGGAGAGAGCCTCGCCGCTCATCGTGGGCGCTCATCAAGTTGTAGTCAATCCGCTATTGTTTCAAAGCTGCAGACGACACTACGCTATGGTCACGTGATAGAGCACTTTTCCGAATTAAGGCAAAAACCATTTCTCTAGGGAAATAGTCTTTCAAAAATACCCTCCGATGTCACTTTTAAGTTTAGTGGGGACTACAGCTGCGTTCACAAATAAGGGTTAGGATGGAGCTGAAGGAATCGCGGTCGAAATCTTTTTTAGACTCCCTCATAGTACCCTTTAAAGTTTTCAAGTCTCCCACCTATATGATCAACATTTTTCAAGTCCCCCCCCCCAACAATTATCTTGTAGCCGCATATTTATTATGGATGCACTGTAAGAAAAAATATACATGTATTGGGCAGTTCTACTCGCAGATGTTTGACACTACCTGTTATTAGCAGTTTTTAGAGCCATATTCCTATAGGGCAAGTTCTTAAATTGAATCATTTTTAAACGCATAAGTGAACTTTTGGATTTGTCAGTTAAAGTAGACTTGTAGACTTTGGTTAATCTAACTGTGGCCATTTCAATGACACTGCTGAAGAGTACACTAAATGACGATGATGAGAGAGTATGCAAATAGTGAATTCCTAGCTACATTTTGCCAAGTTGTGAAAAAACTGAGCATAGCGACCTACCAACATTTATTTTCCAAAAGTGCAAGACATATATGACTGATCTGATACTTACAAAAGTTTTTTTTTTTTTTTTTTTTTTTTTTTTTTTTTTTTTTTATATATATAGAATCGACAATACATCGGAGTTATGCATTATTCATGAATCACGCATGCAAAGTGGTAAGTACAGCTATAAACAGGGAAGGTTCAATGCATAGCAATGACACTGAAGCAATATGCAACCATAAACTGTGGAGGAATGCTCACGATACAGCAATACTCGTAGGTCTACACTATCTACGGACATTCGTGCCTATTTTGCCATGGCAATCGCAATGCAATGTGCTCCCCCTATCTGACAGCCGAAGACTCGAGGGCGATTGCCGAAGGCTGCGAAGGCACGGGGACAGCCAAAAGTCCGTGCTGTACTGGCCGGTAATGGCCACAATGGCACAAGCGTTGTTGACACTGCACACTAGACTGACTAGAACCTTAACAGCATTAGGCGTATTAAATAAAATTCTTGTTTGCCGTCCGCGTGCTTATAGATATCCAACGAAAATTAAAAACAAACGCAATTATTATTTTTCTGAAATTCAGAAAGCAAAATAAAACTGAGCTAATGTCAATACACTTGTGTTTTTTGTCTGTGTTTGTTTTTATCCTTGGCTGGCTGGTAGGTTTTTCAAAAATCCAAGGACGGCACACAAAGATTTTTCTTTAAGTGGCCTTACAGCAATAACATGTTGAAAAGGCTCGGACTACACCAAGTCACTGTGAAGCTGATTTGAACGTATAGCATTGAGATATAAAGTGTAGTGCAAAGCAGAAACACAGCAAGATTACAATATCGACATCGTACTATGCATCATAGAAGGCAATAAAGATAATTAACTTTATCTATGGTCAGGTTCGCCATATATTGACTGTTTTACTGATAGCATTTGAACATTCTATCCTTAGTTACTTATATTTTTATTTTGCTCTTCTAGGCAGGCTTTTGAAATCGTGTGTTTGAGTTTCGGTGTCATTTTAGTCACGTTATGTCTAGGAGACCTTTAAGATATAATAAAATATTCTTACTACATAATATTTATACTGCATAATAACACATATTCGTTTAATAATTCACTTCGATTGTAACATCTTCAACAAACCTACCTTCTTGTCACTGAAAGAATGAATCAATGGAAAGCAGCTGGTGTATTGTTACGTCTGCTCATATTGAATGAAAGTTTGTTCTTTCATTTGCCAATTTGCGGAGCCCTTCTTCTGCCGGCCGACCAGCACAGTGATGCGGTAAGTTAAAATGTCGTTTATGGCCTGATAAGTGTTGATAGCGATTCATAGTACTGTCCTCCGTTATTTTCTTGAGAAAGGATTCTCATAGTTCACACAACTTGAAATATTTTAATACATACTAACATTTACAATTCATGTTCACATCACATCAAGCGGATTAAAAATACGGAGGTTGACAATAAGATATATTGTGAGCCCATGGTATTAACAAACGTTTTCATACTCCTGAATTACTTGTTTAAAATGCTATACATCTGACTTGTAAGTAGGTGTTGTCTAACTCGTACTGATGATAACAGTATATGGTGGCATGTTCATTCGATTCCAACTTTATGTGCAAAATCAAGTATTTTCATCAAAGTATTGTAATTACTGATTATTCTGAATATCCCAACCATGAAATTATATTCGAAAACATGTTGACAGTTTACTTGTATTCAGGGAAAGCATTTGTCTTAATCTTGATTTTACTATTGTGTAAGGTTTACTCCAAACAAATAGAATAGTACGTCGTACGTCGTCAGTACGTCGTTGGGTTGATCAAACTAAGCTATTTTTGAACGTAAACTTTTCGTCAATGGCATTGTTCAATGAAAAGCGATTAACTATTTTTTCACATTTGACGAAATCCACTGTATTCAGACATATTTTGCAATGGTGCATTGTTGTTTGTTATTTTGAAACCTAGTTGATGTTTTGATATACTCAGCCCTGCATCACAAGTCGTAACAAACCAACTTATAAAACTATTGTTACCATTCAAATGTATCAGAAATGTCGCTTGGATAAAATGCCTTTGCCAAAGGTCTCTCAAGGAAATGAAAAGGAATATCAAAGTTGCATATACAAGTGTTATATATATTTAAACTTACCCCAGTGTAGTCATCCTCGGGGGCCCATCTCTTTTTTCTTTTTTTTTCTTTTTTCTTTCTTCTTTTATTACTCATCCAACAGGCGAACCCAATTACAGGATGAGGTACCCATAACCCACTTCCCAATGGAGCACTGAGGAGTAAAGTGCCTTGCTCAAGGGCACAACACTGTGCTAGAGTCTTGAACTCACCGTCCTCCGACAGTGAGCCCATTACTCTGGACCTACCGGGTCTCGAACTCATCATCCTCCGATGGTGAGTCCGGTACCCTAACCACTGTTCCATCCTCGGGGGCCCATCTCCACACGAAATCTGATCTTATCATCATCTTTGTTGAGATTTCCTCTGCTATTTGCATATTATGAGCTCTGAACATACGCTATCTTTAGGGCCTATACTAAGTCTTACTGAAACTGTAAAAGCTTGTCCCTAATTTTAACGATTAGGCTGTACTTTTACTAGAAAGCTGATATTGTGTTCCGCAAATAATGCTCAAACTTTTCCCCGCACGGAAACTAGCCTTGTTGGGATGATGAAACATCCACTTTGTCTACTGTTCTCGATGTCAACTGATGATAGATACGTTTACAATACTACAAAATTTCGTTTGAGTCACCATAGCATGCTGACCGCTTTGAACACCTATAGCTGGGCAAAATTTACACGGAAATTAATGACTTCCTCTCGTGGGCGCCGTTTGTTCTTGCAATGGAGGCTCCGTGGCAACGATGTTGGTTCTGTTGCATAGACGGGTGTCTGGGAAATCCCGAAAGTTGAAGCAAATGTTTATGTTGAGCGGCGGCGGTAACACAATGAACGAGATATCGTGATTTAGTTATTAGCAACACTAATACAAGAAATTCACAAAAGTCTGGAGCAATTTATAAGAGTTAACCGTTTTCTAGCGTACAGACCGTCGGTTGCAAAAATCAAATATGGCGGCTTAGGGGAAAACCGCAATAATGGATATCGTGAAATAGCGCGAGTTTCAGTGACGTCAAATTTATGGAATGCGTGGCTCGCAGTACAACATACAGTCGGTCGTTGGTAACTGAAAAAAATCAGGGTGCTTTTGATTTCTTGCATAATTTTCTAGTGGCATTGCAAGGTAGTAAAAAAATGCTAGTGAAAGGGTGAATAAAAGGAGAATAGTTCGGATTTCTCACGGCACCATTACCATCATTATATGTGGCGCTAGAGTAGCAGAGAGGTTAAGTAAACTTACGAATATTATTAGACGTAGTCTGTTTTGAGTCTTGGATCTGATACTCGTGAACAAACTCCCCACTATTCCTTCTTTATAGTGATATTTTCATCACAAATGATGACTATTAACGCCGGTACTGTGTCGAAACCGCTAAAATTTGCTCTCCAAACATTTTGATCTCAAGTTGTCTGGCTTAAGTGTACACAACGACTTAACACGAAAGACATCTGTCTCACACTTACTTTCTTCTCTGTATCATCTTAAGAGAAAGTTACATTTTGTTTTCAGTATCAAGATTCTTGCAAAGCCGGTGCATGTGCAAGTTCGCCATGCAACGCACCGGCTGTTTGTGAGCCATCGTGCAGTTCAAGTGGTTTTATTTGTCTTTGCCAAACAGACGTTTTCACAGGAGAACATTGTGATGTTCCTGCAATTAATATAGGTAAACGGCAACTTTAGTCAAAAATATTTCACAGCGTAAACGTTCACTTGTGTGTAATGTTGCTGAACGAAACTTCGGAGGGACACTGACCAAAGACTTGATTTTTGGTAGTGCTGCTTCTTTGAGTGCCATTTTTAAAAAAAATCAGTCTTGAGGGATATCTTGACCACAACAAACTTGCATGAAAACGAAGATCCTACAACAAGTGTCAGGTATCCCGTGTTGACTTTAATTTGAGTAGCTCTTGCTTTTAGTACAGTCAACAGCAATCAATATGACAATCACTACTACTACTATACTACTACTACTACTACTACTACTACGTACGATGATGTCAACTACAGCAACAAAACAACGACAACAACAATAACAACAAAAACAACAAGAACAACCACTACAGGAGGAATACATTAAGAGTACAAACTCAAATAAATATATCTTTTTACATATCCAAGGAAAGTGGAATTCTGAATGTTACTATGAAGAAAATGGCTACGATTATCGTGGTAATGTAAATAAGTCAAAATTGGTCAGAGCAAACTCCAAACAAACACAAGACAACTCCAAGGAATTATCCGGTCGGGGGCTTGGGGGATCATAACTCCTGTCGAAACCCTAACAATGATACAATGGCGTGGTGTTATAAAAAGAATGGGATTGGAATGGAATATTGTGACGTAGGACAGCTAGGTGAACATTGCTCTGAAGGTAAGAAAAGTTTCGCTGATCACAAATATTTGCTTATGAATATGAAATCTATTCTCCTTGTGTACTTATATCGTTAAGCTTAAGCTTTATTGTATGACTGGTTTAATAAAAACTAACATTTGATGCACTCGGAGTGGATGATGAAAATTACATTTCCCATTTTAATGAACCTAGAGGAGACACGTGAAAAAAATCAGCTTTGCAAAGCTCTCCCTGTACGCCAATTACTGGCGAAGTAGGAGCTATGACATTGAGCTAAGCTGTTATTGGTTTGAGAAGTTCAAAATGTTACTACGACATCGGCACTTGATAACGGGTGCGCGTCGGCCACGGAAGGTCAACATGTGTTTAAAATAATCCAGAATGTTTAACTTTTGCTCTTTAACCCGCAAGGTGGACTTATAAAGCCGTAATCGTTTGAAAAGTAATTTGCTGCTCAATAAAACAGCCGATTTTTGGTTGAGGGTGATACTTTGATATTTGGTCTGAGCCAATTCAATGAAGGACTGAAAGACCGTCATGTTATGTTGCTCAGTCTTCAACCCATTTCATATGAAAGCGCTGTAAAGGTGCCTTTAAGCAAACTTCGCTGATAGAAATTTACACTGTGAGCTCTCTTCTTGATGTCTTTCCTAATTTTTAGAGTTTGAACCTAGATGCAGAGCAATGTGAGGCGCACAATAAAAGTGTTTCTCTTGGATGCATGTCAGAATGCAAGATTGAAACACTATGCTTCATCATTAAATTTCATTGAACTTGGGGCTACCTGTAATATATACAAGACATCACTTATGGAGCAATACGGAGAACAGCGCCTTGCTCAGAGGCACAGCACCATGCTTGAGTCTCGAACTCACCATCCCCTACCAGTGAGTCCGTTACTCTGGACCTTCCGGGTCTCGAACTCACCATACCCCAGAAGTGAGTCCGGTGACATAACCATTGCCCCGTGCACGGTGCCCCACGAGACCACAATACTTGCAAGGCATAAAATGACATCAAAATCATAACACGCAAAATATAACTGATTTCAATTCCATGCTGGAGCGCAAGAGAGTGTAGTGGAGGGTGGTAGAGGTTGCACTCGGATGACTATAAATATGACATCAAATCAATTCCAGCAATTGTTGTCATTCAAGACAAGTAAATCATCAGGTCCAAGAAACAAAGAAACAACAACAACAACAAACACACTTACAAAGTCAATAGTCCAATCTCGAACTAAGCGGTGGTACCAGGTGTCCGATATGTGTATGCATACCCTCTTACCATGCTCCACCCGTCAAGATTGAACTGAAGTGACAAAGTAGTCGTACGGTAATTCAGCTCGTTGCCAAATTACTGTTTTGAGTCAGTGCCAGGAATATGTTGACATCGGTATCGGATAATATTGCAAACAAGAAGATGTAGTCATATGTTTTGAAATATACATTCAACAAACAAAATATTCATTTTCAGAACTCATTTCAGCTGTTTCTTCTCCGTGTTCTATTCAATTTTCTGCACATCCTAATGCTTGTGGTTGCATTGATACTGTTGTTAACATTTTTAAAATACCGTTATCCAAAAGGGGAAATATTTTTTTCGATATAAATATATGACAACATTTCAGTAAAATCACTTTTAATATCTCTTTAGATATCAATTTTGTGTTTTATATGCAAACACTTTTCATTTGATATATCACTTGATAGTTTAAAAGTATGTTTAGAATTGTTAACAATACATTGTTATTCAAAAGGCGAAAATATTTTTTCAATATAAATATAAATTTTCAGTGAAATTAATTTAAATGTCTCTTTGGATATTCATGTTGAGTTTTACTTGCAAATACCTTTCATTTGATATATCACTTTAAAAGTATGTTTAGAGTAGTTAACAGTAGATTTCTAATTTTATATCGCATTTCTTCAAAATGGGTACCCTTGTGAATTATACAAATTATGGGCTAGCTCTGTACTTGACAGCTTAAAATTGTCCATTTTCTTGAAGTAGAGATAATAGGCTTTCAAATGACATATGATGTGACTGTATGATGCGGCTGCATGTGTTAAAATTCTAAAAATATTATAAATATAAAGAGAAAAATATTTTTGCAATATAAATATGAAAAGATTTCAGAGAAATTAATTTTAATATCTCTATCGATATCCATGTTGTATTCTACATGCAAATATCTTTCATTCGATATATCACTCGATTGTTTAAAAGTATGTCTAGAGTAGATAAATTATTCTAATTTTATATCGCACTTATGCTAACTGGTTACCCGGGTGAGTTATGCAAATTAGGAGGTACGGATATATATGGCAGCTCCACATCGTCAATATTCTTGAAGAAGAGATAATAAGTTTTCAAATGATGTATGATATTGCCGTATGGGTACATTAAGTGTGAAAAATAGGTGAGTCTGCCGCTCGCCTAATAGAAATGCCTATATTTTGTCTGAATGTCATTCCGGCAGATATGATATATATGTTGTCCGTTAGGAAGTGTAGCAACTTAATTATTTCGGTGTCAGTGTATTTGCATTTCGCATCACTGTTGTTACTAAAATAACCTGAGTTGGGATTGATAACAGTGTATTCATACCCTGCGACTGCCATTCTTGTAAAACATGATTTCACCCCCAGTATGATTGCCGTTGCAATATGTGGTAAGGCGGTCGTCATCGACTCTTTCCGTTGTTACAAAAAGTTCACAAATTGTAACTACTTAAGTGTTTTAGCCTAGATTCAGTCGGATCTCTGAAGGTTAATATATTTTCTACCAACAAGTGATTACCATAAAAACATGTGACATGAAGACAGGTTGCAGTTTTGCTTATTGTGGCCAAGTACATTCAAAGAGCGTAATTTTCATCACAATGAAAAAGCTGCTCAAAGGCAATCAGAAAAAACAAGATATGTTCAGCCCAAAATCAAGGCCATGGAACCATGTCGCACCGAATGAAACAAAACTTACGTTCTTTCTTTCACAAATACCCCATTTTGAACTGTTCAAAGCAATCTCGAGGTGTTTTAAACTGACTAAGGACAATTGATATAGTTAGCCTCCTAAATGGTACACATGCGGTTTAGAAGTTGACCTCAATTCTGTTCCTTTATCAACGTCACCCTTAAAGTGAAATTTTCTTTGCAATCCGATGTATTGTGAAAAAAAAGAATTCGAGAAAGAATGATAAGCTTAGCCCCAAAATAGTTACCATGAAAACGCCGACTATTGCGATTCCAAAACAGTGGTGCAATCCCAGCGATTGTCAAATGAATTTGGGAAAGTTGTATTTTTACCCTGAAGTGGTTGCCATAGAAACATGAGGCATCAAAATGGATATCACATCATCAGTTATATCATATCATCAGTTATAACACAAATACCCAATACTTAAATTTTCGTGAAAATCTGATTCTGGTTATGACAATAATATAATCCTTTATTTTGTTATTATTAAAGTATAGTGAGATTTTGCAAAAAATGTAGATTGACATATGGGGGCGCTACATATGGATTTTGATGTGCTTATTCTATGAGACAACAGTCACCCTTTTCTGATTTAAGAAAGTCGATAATCTCTTTGTCCTGATGTGTGTTGTTTTATTGTTCCTGCAAACATTTTATGAGAATATTACCATGTATTGGTAGAGCTGCTGATATTTTGGTATGTCAATATGTGGTGAACACATAATCACATGGCATTGTTCTCTTTCTTGCAGAAAACATTGCCAACATTACATATTTGGGATGTTTCCTTCAGGGAAGGTCATACGGATGGAGTGCTCGTGGAGCATGGAAAACTATTGTAGGTGATTCAACTTTGACCCCAGCGAAGTGCATTAAAGTCTGTTCCGATCATGGAACTATTTTTGCTCTTTTGTATGGGGATCCTATCAATGTGAAGTGCTTCTGTCATTTTATGTACAGTAAAAACGACAAAATGGACGAATCTCTGTGCAAAACCTCCTGTCCTGGGAAAAAATATTTCAAGTGTGGTGGGCCGGGAGCAGTAATGGTGTACTACACTGGAATACGTAAGTAACTGAAAGTGAAACAAATGTTTGAACAGTGCTTTAACGAATGAGTATATGTCCACGAGAATATCTGATGTATAATAGAGTATAAACTACACAAAGCCACAACAACATAGATGATATTTCATAATGAAAGGAAAAGAAAATTGTGTCTCCTTGAATCTACAACATGTACATCTGATGCGCCGGTATGAAGAGAGGTCGTTTAAATATGCAGCATATTGGAAACTAGAATAGTACATTTTTGTTCGATAAAAGGGATTTGATATATTATAGGCACATTGTTTAGAATTGGCCGAAAGTTATATCATGGTATAAGTAATTAATTTATGATAAATGAGCAACCATGAATCATGTTAAACCATAGACAGTAGAAAATGACGAAAGAGACATGTAAGTGTGGCGAAAATCAAAGGACGGCTTGATTTATACTATTTAGTCGGGGTTGTAATGCACAATAAACAATACCAAGTTAGGCTGTGAAGGATGACGTCACACCCCCGCTACATTTGATCGCCACTCGTTGTTCGTCACTGATGGTGTGTTAAATCTATATCATAAAGGCGCGATTACAGCTCAAAAACTCGTTCCAATTTTTTTGTAAAGGAGAAGGTTGGTTTCAATTCATCCCAAGTTTCATTGATAAGTTATTATTTTCTATTGACTATCACAAATTAATCTTTAAACCATCGCTGATTTTTGCATGTTAATATCGTTTGTGGTTCGATCAATCGATATTAAGACAACAAGTCGAATTGTTCTAGAACTCCTCCTTAGGTAAAATATCAATCGAGCTATGGACACAACCAAACCATTATTTGGTTATCCAGGAATTGCAAAATCCCTATAACTGTGATTGCATAGGAAGAATAAGAGGTATTTTTGGCAACGAAGTTTTGTTATGTTTGCGATTGTTTCGACGCCGTACTGTTTTACTCAATCATCGACTGAACACGCCCACTTTGTACCGACTATTACCTGCATCTCGTTTTAGGCTGGTTAATGTATTAGAGACCCGTGAATGGGATCGCCTCACTTAATAAGAATAATAACCAGGTTGCTTCAAGGAAAGGTCAAACTACCGCCCGTTAGATATCCCTCTCGCTTCTCGCTTCTACAGTCTTTGGTTAAACCCTTTAAGATGAACACGATTGGAACTAATGTGGGAGAATTGGATTTTCATATTTTTCAAATTTTTCTCAAAAGTGTTAGGTGCCCAAGAGCTGAATGTTGCAATATTACAAATTACTCATAAAAACAAGTGTGCAATATAAAAAGAAAAGCAGATGAGAATACATTTGTAGATTAAATCGACATTACTTGACCATTCAATTATCCCAAATTAATTCCAATCGTGTTGATAAATTACCAACCTTGATTCGTGTAAAACCCATCTGTTTATTTTCCGTCTTCAGTCACTGCGGTCGTACCATCGCTATTTCAGTGTATCTCAGTCACGTGCACGTGTACCTTTTGACTTTTTGAGTTAGAGTTCATGCTGAAATCTTGTTGTTGCCATCACTCTTTTAAATCGCAGAAGATTTTAAAAGAAAATGACAGAGAAATAACCATCTTTTGACTTTCAAAGCATATCCAAGTTATGAAACTTGTAATTTTGGCAATGAACCCGGTGCGAAGTATGGGAACCAGTGTTTCTGGCTGTCTAAAGATTGCGAAATGGATTGGATAAGAAGCGAACAGGATTGTGTTATGAGAGGAGGACAGCTTGCTGTGATAAATACCAAAACTAAACTTGTTAGTATCACATTAGATTTAAGATGTTTTTACATTACTTGTTCATATGTAACATTGTGTTCTTGACTCAACCACCAGCTTCATGCATAAACCACTTGGCTGAAAATGGAAAGAAATTTTAATGGCGTGTTTGATACTAATTTTGGTTAGAAAAATGCACAACTTTGGTTGGAAAAATGTACAACTTTGGTTGGAAAAATGTACAGTTTTGGTTGGAAAAATGTACAACTTTCAAGCATTACCGTATTTTATGAAACTTCTAGTTGTAGTTCCACTTGAACTTTTCAAACAAAAGCATTGATTTACGAAAAAATCAGGGTGACCTTTAGTCCATTAACTACTGTTTCCCTTGCCATTCGCGCAAGGCATTTATCCAGTATCACATGTTCCATATGGACGACATAAGGCAACACGGGTACTGGGTAGGAGCATCAAACTATGAACACATGGTCGAATATCACTTCACGGACTTGGAAGACACCACCTTGCACATATCTTCTGATGTGTTTTGGTCCACCCAACCTAGCAAAAGTCTAACTACGTACGGATGTATAAGTGAGTATGACATTATTTTGCATTTTGAAAAAAGTGATACTCCAATTTTTACATTCCTCTGTAGCCTGACTTAAAATACTCGTGAAAAGTAAGAAATATAATAATGTATACGTGCATATGGGCATGGACACTGCTCTTAAGTCCTCGTGCATACGTTGTGGCATTTTAAAAACATCTTTTCCAGATACGACATTCGTGGCTAGGTCAGGAAAAGGGTTTTGTCACTGTTGCTGCCATAAGGAGTGACGAGATTCTTCTCCTTATTTCAAGGCTAACATATGAAGCGCCACTAAGGACATTCATTCACTGACCCCTGTGATACTACCAACAAACGGAACACATTCAAATCCTGCAACTGTGACAGATATTATTTGAATCCATCAAAATTTACGAAAAGAGGCATTGCCATTATCATGTTCACCAATAATGCGTCAAATTTATTTTGTAACATTTCGTTGGAAACAAAAGGCTTATTTACAAACTTTGCCATTTCAGTGATGCGAGACCTGTATGGATACAAGTTTGACGACATTGGTTGCAGCAATATAAGGTGTAGAGCGTGTTCCAAAGAAATCGACACGAAAGGTTAGTTAACTGCTATGAAAGACAAAATCATTACAAAAATAGAGGTTTTATAAGACTTAGCCGACGGGATACAAAGATAAAACATACATTCAGGGACAGGTTAAAGAACAGTATTTTGTCAACTGTTTTCAGATACCATAATTGTTGTGCCAAATGTGTGAATGTAGGCATATAAGGAAGTATTCATGTATATTATGGTCACACAATAAGTGGAGTGATGATCAAGATATGAGAAGAAAATCAATAAACATGAAACAAAAAATTCATTGTTGATAGTCAGTCACTGGTCATTGTTGTTTTGCCATTGTCTGTTTAACACGGACAAATAAACTGCAAAGTGAAACGCCACACTACGCCTACACAATTGACACTAATAATGTATAACAAGTATCAGCTTTATGACGGCGTCTCGCTGGTTTAGACACGCACGGTCGAACGCTTGCACCAATTACACGTCTAGCAGTGGAAATTGCCATGTTGATTTCCGATGCACTAGATCTTCAAGTAGGGTGTGTCTCATTATGTTTTATTTCATTTTTCTTTTCGTTGTTTTCATTACTTTTCATTTCTAGATGTTTGCCAACTTCTTCGGAGAATGAACATCTAGGGAACATTTAGGGATGTATAAGTTGACTGTTTGTCATGGCTAACCAAACTGTTATTTTATAGCACTTCGCTTTCCCAAAGTTTATTGAAATGAGTGATCAAGTGTACAGCAAGGGAAGAATTTTTCGACTATGATGATGTTGACTCTCCAGTAGGCGTGTTGGCAACTTCTGTAGATCATCTGAACATGTCAGAGACATGCAAGTTGTCATATCAAACAAGGTTTATCATTGCCCGCGGATGTTTGAACCTTTCATGGTCGCAGAATATTCATTAAATGAAATCGGACTACTTTTTCCTGTTCCTGAGAAAATTCACTGACCCCAGACGTCATATCATTTTTATCATATACCTCGAGCTGGTTACTACGCGCATTGTTATCAAAGCTAGCGCTAGATTTTAACGTCTCCTCCGTTCTCATTGTACAGGCGACTGTGAAGTTAGCGAAATCGGATGATGTTTCTCAGGGTTTCATATTAAAATCCAGTGTTGATTAAGCACACTTTGATGATGTCTACGTTTTCTAAAGATTTGAAAGTGAACTTACATAAATCATATCTAGTTGAATCCTGCCACAGAGCTAAGCCTACCCGTCACCCGTCGTGCAGCTTCAAGTACCCGGTCATTTAATCGCGAAATCCTTGAGTTTTTGCTGGTGATCGCATCTCGCTGCCGGTGCAATGTTATTTCAAATAATTTACCCAAGGCCGTTTTTCTTACATCCCTATTTACGCCCAATTTTTGCTGTTATACGTACGTTGCTCTACAAGTTCTACAGGTAAACAAATGACGTCATTATGTATATCAATACGTGACGGGATACGGTCATTGCGTGTCCGAAAAATGTACAAAAAAGCGATAAACGCATGCGTTTCTTTCTCCAACTTTTGCACAATATTATCAACTACATATTTATCATTTCACGAGGTATATGATATAACCTTTACGGCCTTTATACGGCTTTTGTGAACCTCTGACTGGCCCTTGTACGCTCAGGCCCTTCCGCCTTCCGCTTATTGGACCCTCTCCACAATATTTCAGGGGCTTATTCACAAATGTTCGTCTAGGTTTGGTGGCTCAAAAGACATCATAAGATAATAGTTTTCGCCCCTACAAATACCTTCTGCACACACCCATGCACATGGAATTTTACTTTAAAAATTAGTCACTATATAAATTTGTTAGATAGATAGATATACTTGTCGTGTAAATGTGCGCTAATTTACTTTAAATGAAGGATATACAAATGTAATCATGCAGTTAGTAATTTCGAAGGACACTCTGCATTTCACTCGGTTCCATTATCCACCGCTCACAAATAGTCACAATAGGCCTGTAGTTTTTTTTGTCTGCTTCAGAGTTAAGTAGTCAAGTCATTGTTGATTTTCCGTGTCTGGTCCAAATAAAGCAGTCGAAACACAATCGATGCCAAGGTTTTTAAGTCACAGAGATGTTTGTATGAACCAGTTTCATATAAACGCAGGGACGCAACTTAATAATATTCATTGCATTCTTGCAGTGGAAAGCTACAAAAAATCACAGGTACACACAACGATGCTTGGATAGTCGATCGAAGGCCTGGATGCGAAGTGTGAGGCCGAAGGCCGAAACTCGGTACCAACAGGAGTAGTGTACAGAATTTCTAGAAATTAGCGAGATGTCCAACACTTACAGAGTAAAACATCTGCCCGCAAAAGAGTATCATCGGAAGGTTGAAAATACCTTGAAAAGATCAAATCTTATCTCTTGTAACTGCATTTGACCGATACATGCCAAATTCAGGCGCAGATTCACTGTCGGGCAATTCTCCGCATCTCTCGTTGCCAGTCCGGCATTTCACTGCATTGAGATGTGTACAAATGCAGTTAGCAGAAGAAAGATTTGAACTTTTGAAGGTATTGTCACCCTTTCGATGTTACTTTTTTGAGGGCAGATGTTTTATTGTGTTGTTTTTGCAAGTTTTGGACATCTTGCTGTGTTTGGTCGTGCCAAACCCTTTACTACCGTGGTTCGACATCACACGTCTATCCCGCGCCCGATTTTCTAAGCAACGCTGCAAGTGCCTGTGCCAAAACCTAATGATATAGAAACATGCACAATATGCTGACTTCGCTTCACAGTTGCTTGTCATTCCTAATTTCTGGGAGACAATGTTTACGTAAAGGATACCGCGCATCCACAATGGGGAAAATGACGTCCCTTGATAGTTGCTGCTTGTGTTTGATTCAATCGAAAATTGACCGATATTTTCAAATTACAGTACCGTGTCCTTGCATTAGGTTTGTCTTGATACTGTTCAGGCATATTTGAGTAATACCAATAGACATGAAGAAATAATGACAAAATGGTCTCCTTGAATCCTTATTAGATCCCTTTGTAATCTCAACTGACATTAGTGTTTATGTCAATGAATAATGTCCTTCTTATATATATGAACTTTGAAATAGATCTGTGCAGGCATTTTATGTAGGGTATGAAAAAAAAAACATTCGACAGCGTATGTACAAAGTACAACATGTAAAAATACACATCGTTGGAGTGATAAAGCAATGATTGTTTTCAAATCGACGTACACCAACATTTCTAAGAACAGATCTATAAGTAGATCTCCTGAGAATGAAAAATCCCCAAATCCCCAATCCTTTCTCTCATTCCAGTAGTTATACTTAATGTACCCAAGGTGTCAGAACGTTGTCTCTCATTGAGTGTTTAATTTGCATCAAGGGTCATAAAGAAAATATTCAGCTTCAGTGATTTCAAGACATATAACACAGTTGGTATCGTATATCCCAACATGTTGTAGGTAGAAATTTCATTACTAAAGATCAAAGGGTCTTTATCATAGCTTGTTTAGTCGAAGACTAAAATATTTAAAATAAGTTTAATATGTTACTTATGTCTTTAAATATACTATGAAATTTTAAATTTTCGTTACTATGAAATTTTAAGTCCTTTCGATGTTCCAGATATCATGCATCATTAAATATGTGGTAGTGCATAAAGGTGTCATTGTGTGTGCGCTGTAATTCTTGGAACACAAATTTTGTTTTGGGATCATTCAATACAAGACAGCATTCAGATAATATTGTTAGATCAATTAAAGGGTTTTAAATATCTCCAAACGCTTATGTACAATCTAAAATTTCGCATCAAAATTTTTATTCCTGCATGTTATCGCTCAGATGAGACGGAGTTATGTGGACCAAACGATTTCGGGTTGATTTTTAATGGTACCTGTTACTTCCTTGTTGAGGAATCACGTGACTGGACTAGTTCTAATTTCGCATGTGCTCGCTTTGGCGGCAAATTGGCATTCATACCTTCCAGACAGACGCAGGTAAGCAAGATTGTTATTGGTTTATATTGTGCTAAAACGCAGTAATCTATCTTTCGAACTGTCGCCCTAAGTTGAGAATCGTTCTCTGTACTCATACGTTCAATTCTGATTCAATTCTCTCTCCCTCTAGTCTACATTTTGCTATCAAGAATTACAAACAATCAGACATAATGAAAATGTTGGGTAAATGTAAACCCAAATAAGGCTTTCTTGCTTGTTCTCTGTATTGTGAAATTTTCCGAAATTGAAAAAAATTATCGGAATGAGGAACCTAGATAAAATACTCCAAGGCGGAATACTTATATAGTCTATTTTGAACCTGTGTCTAACAAGTATGTCTCTTACCTCCGTTGGAGTGTTACTCAAAATTTTTGATATAACGAATTTAGTGGAAAATTGACCAAATCTACTGCTGTACCTAGGGACTTAAAGGTCACATTTACTTTTACATCTTGTGTCGTGATTGTGATCAATATAAGTAAAATAGTCTTTGAAGTGAGTGGAAAGCCTGTCATGAAATGCATTCCAAACAAAGATTCCAATTTGGTACTCATGCTGTTTACTAATATCAACAATACGACGTTTCTTGAACAAGGATGCTGTGTGTGCATTATACTCCCTTCCTGAAATAATACAATCTTTTTGTAACCTTTTTTCACATGAGTTGCTTTGATATCAAAGTATCTTGTCGCAAAAACTGCAACAAGTCAAAGCTAATTGGGCTTTAAAACCTCTCTCTCTCTCTCTCTCTCTCTCTCTCTCTCTCTCTCTCTCTCTCTCTCTTTCTCTCTCTCTCCCTCTCTCTCTCTCTCTCTCATATATATAAATATATATATAATATATATAATATTATATATATATATATATATATATTATATATATATATATATATATATATATATTGTTAAGATCTCATCAACTTAATTAGTAATTTGACAACCTTATCCAAACACTCGAAAGATTTGTTTCTTTGTATCTACTATTTTGTCTACACTACTTTTGTGTGCTGTACAAAAAATTAAACATTAAATGTAATCAACTGTCCAGTTTGAATAATTTTTCTAGCACAATCTGTCAAGCATTGATTTAAATATAAATATAAATATTCTGGTTGGTCGGTGCAATGCTTGTATTACCATTCTCGTATTTGTCATGCATTAATCACGTTAAAATATTAAAAATATTTCAATTATACTGGACCTACTTACAGCTTGGCGTATGGATTTCAAGAAAAACCGTATAGCGAACAGAACTATAGAGTATCCACACTGACATACTATAGTAATGATGTGACTGTAACTATTGCATTTCAGTGCGAGTGGAGTTCCGCAAAGCAATAAATGTATGAGTCTTACGACTGAAACCCTCCACAAGCATAGGTGTTTTCTTGTTGTCCACACCTATTATAGAGTCAGAAAATGCTTCATCCTTTGACACTGAAATCGACCGTCTTCCTCAACATGTTATTAATTTCTTATCAAACTATCATGTATTGTTATGTAGATGCGGTATTTGACGGCAGGGGAAATTTGGCAGTGGCTATGGATAGTTATAGCAGTATTTCCGTTTGCTCAAATGCAAAAAGGGGTGGTTGAAAACTTTGTTGAGGTGTTCTTGTTGCTGTTTGCCGATTTTTATGACGATAAGTTGAATTACCGAGGTGGGGAAATCAACGCGCACATGACCTTTAACTAGCCACCATGTCCGAAATCACAACTAAAGGTTTACAACAGAGAACATACACATATATAGTAACTCTTAAAGATCATGGTATTCCATAAAGTTTCGGTGTTGCAGAATCCCAGTACAAAATATAACATTCTCCTGAGATAGTCAACTTAGTATCAGTTGTTTCGAAAGTTTTCATCGAGTTGAGCAAGCCAGTAAAGAAGATAAGCGAAAATAACCTTTTGGGTAAATTGCCTTTTACATATTTCAAATACTTATTCGTATTACACGAAAAGATATGTCAGCGATGTTTCTATATACGGTGTTGTATTAAATTCACGTGTGTCAGCTTTTATCAGACGCAATCATAAATTCTTTATAAGATAGTATTTGCTGCAGAGAATATGTTTAAGAACTTTATATTCTTGAATATAATCTGACTGCAGGGATAATGTATCCAAATTCCATTCGTCTGCGCATCCAATGGTTACTGTGAGCGTATACTGCAACACTACTCTAGCAGTATACAGCTGGAAAAAATGGGAAGTTGCATACTGCAATTTTAATGTTATGCTTTTACTTAACTTTCGCATTCGAGAAGAAACCGCTCTATCCTGTCTTCTTCTCTCTCAAAGCAATAACTTTGTATTTGGAACACTTTGTCCACATTTTTCTAATGCCCTGTTTTTAGCATCGAGAACTGTAATTTCCGCGGTGACATCTTTCTACATACATGCATATTATATATATATATATATATATATATATATATATATATATATATATATATATATATATATATATATATATATATATATATATATTATCACATGAACTGGCCCGTATCTCCACCTGTGTGACGTACACCAGCACAGATAAGAAATCCATATTACCCTGTTGTACGTCATCAACCGGAACTTTTTTCCTGAAACACAGAATTTTGATAAAAAGGTGACCCGGCGCGATAAATCCAGATATGGAAACATAGAAGGCATGTCCAACGAAATTCCAAGTCGCTAAAGCTTTAGCTATTCCCAAGAATCTGGGACGAATATACCTAACAGCAAGAATCGAATGAGGATATCATCGATCATTTGGCTCAGTAACGTCACTGCTCCAGTCGTAAGGCTCAATGTGGACGTCGTCGTACCTGGCGATCGCCAAGCGACGTCGTACCTGGCGATCCCGGTTGGCGATAAACCCTAAAGATACACCTCAACGAAAGTTCAACTTAATAAATGAGTACCGTATAATCTTCGGGAAAGCGACATAGAAGGCACAAGCATAAAGTCATTCGACGAACAACGATAAATTTCCTTCATCACACAAATTATTCCGTCGTTTCTCGATCGAGATCAAACCTGCAGCGGAAGGCTGTAGTGAAGACATATACACTCTGCAGTGCAGCGCTGTAGAATCCGATTTATTTTGAAAGTTGACTCGGACAACACTCACTGTACAACAGAACAGAGTTCCCATCAAGTAACAAAATTGAGATGCACCTACGGGCGATACGTGTCACAGCAAACATCAAAGTCCATAAAACGAAAACATTGATTGACGACTGAGATGGCCACCGGCGCGGCGGAGACCGGTGACGTATACGGCAGTGCCAACAACAACAAGCGTACACTCTGTGTGTCATCGATCTGAATCTTTCGGGCTCGCTATAAGGTCGTAAACTTGTGATATTTTAAAAGCCACAGCATATCTAAGTATGATAACTACTGATTCGATAGTGCCATTGTATTAACTTCATAAATGTAATTGTAAATATTCTAAATAACTCAAAATACTATGCCTATCCGTCGGTAGCACGGTACGGTGAAAGCTATGATGGCAGACTTGCCTTGGCATCGCTCCAGCGCGAGGCAATGATTGACACGCGCACGTGATCGAATCCGGATGTCTGATTGGTGGAGATACCTTTCGCTGTAGCGAAATTTCAGCTTAATCGGATTTATGAATGAAAGTATACCTGTAAACATTTGCACATCTCCTGGGTGACGGGCCGCTTTACTCGTTAAATGAAAGTAATCCGCGTAAATAAAACACAAAATCGCGATAAAAATCATGCAATTTGTTAAAATAATTTTGATCCATCCACATCAAAGAAAAATAAGAAGACTGTTCATGTGATAAATATATAATCCATGGAATTTTTCTCTGTTTGACGTCATCGTATACTCGTGTTTTTCGCGGAGCCGCACAACTTCTCGCCTTCGGCTCGAAGTTGTACGGCTCCGCGAAAAACACTCGTATACGATGACGTCAAACAGAGAAAAATACCATGGGATTATATATAAATATATAAATACTCGTGTTTTTCGCGGAGCCGCACAACTTCTCGCCTTCGGCTCAAAGTTGTACGGCTCCGCGAAAAACACTCGTATACGATGACGTCAAACAGAGAAAAATACCATGGGATTATATATAAATATATATATATATATATATATATATATATATATATATATATATAATATATATTATATATATACTTCTTAGTTATAGAAGTGTAAGTATATATATAAATAGAAAAGCGTAACGCTGCTTACAGCTATATTTTTGCTTGTGTCTCTGTGCTCTTGGCATACATACGGCATACATACATATATACATACATACATACATACATACATACATACAGACAGACAGACAGACAGACAGACATACAGACATACATACATACATACATACATACATACATACATACATACATACATACATACATACATACATACATAGAGATATATACGTGATATAGATGAAGTGGGTAAGTCTTATGGCTCACATTTTTTCCTTTTAAAAGAAATGACTCGGGAATATAACTATCTGTGGACGACAGACGACTGTATGGCGGAACACTATTTCATATGTGAAGAAGGTAAGTGAATTTGTTCAAAACTTGTCATTCGATACATGCGACACAGTGACATGTTAGTTACAATTACAGATCGTGCAGAGGGACGCCGAAGGCTCACTGATACACATGCGCTACAACAGTACGATGAGAATAAAATATCTTGACGACATAGTCGCCACCGTCGCAATATCCAAATGCTTATGAATGTTAGTGTTTCAACTTTCGCTACAACCCAAGCCTCAATTTTTTTCTTCGACTACAAGATTTGCAATCGATGTAGTGACAAAGTCACTAAATTCGGAATAAATCAGGATTTGAAAATAAATTTAAATGTAAGAATACACCATTCGATAGCATCCAGCGCGCGTTGGCGGGAGTCATGACTTGTGTCCACATTCACCGATCTACTACAAAGTACGCTGCAGCGAGCTGAGTCATCGGGCTCTTCGACTGCAGCAAGCCGAAACGTGGCCAGTAAGATCACCAACGCCCGTAAAGAAGAGGAGTATCTTACAATCATTTCTATCAACATCCACCACTACATGAACGATGAAATATCAATCTATTGAAACTACATGGCTGCATACGCGAACTTATCGGCCCAGCCCTAATGTGATATAAGGATGTAGCAAACAATATTGACAAAGAAACATTTTAGATAATTAAAATCTCCTGGTTCCTTGTTCTGTTGACGTATTTGTGAAAAGCCATAGTTTGATGATTTTGATTCAATTTGCATGTCCATCTTTCTATTGTATTAAAGATTCCAAAGATGATCATGGGTGCTTATTTGGTGAGTAAACCTCAACGCTTTATTGATCATGTTTTTATGATATTATGCCTTCATAAATTGATTTGAAATCCACTTACATGTAGTATGACAGCCAAACGAGGCCAAACTGTGTTATCATAGTATCAATAATTGAAGTCGCCGTGCACGGGACAGCGACGACGGCATTATGATGATGAGAACTGTGAGGGCAATGTTGAAAACAAAGAGGTCTAAGATGACGATGATGACAGCCATCATGATAGTTAATATAAGACCGTGATGTTGGTAAATGGGAGAGAGAGAGAGAGAGAGAGAGAGAGAGAGAGAGAGAGAGAGAGAGTCTGATTGACAGACTGACAGAGATGTTGACCGTCTATCATGATAACTTTTCAATGTTTTTTTTTAAATTTGTTTTCGTGAATTCTCCATTTATATTATATACGCATTTCAGCATGATCCTATTCATTTTCATTTTTGAACACAGAATGGACTTTCAATAACGGAAAGTGTTACAATTTTGTCAAGACGACAGGTAAAAACTTTGATGGCAGTCGTCAGCAGTGCATGTCGTAAGTATCTTGTACTTTCAGAAAATCAAGTGGTTAATAGTCCCTTCACTTTAACTTTCTGTGTTTTTCTTGCAAATTTCTCTTGTTTGCGAAGTCTAATATTCAACATCTATAGACAATATCTTTACAGCCCTGATTGTTGATTTGTCGAACGTTATTTTTGACGTCAGAATTTTAGTCCGGACTAGAATACATTTCTCAACAACAATGTGTATAATGTATACTATGTCTTGTGTTGGTAAAACTGCTGGTGTGCTGTATTTCAATACATTTTTTGCAGAAAGTGCGCATGTTTGTGTGAACAATAGTAACGAATACATTGTCAATTGAACCTTACAGCTACATGTATTTTGCCTTAGTTTAATGATCATGCGCAGTAAACAGATGAAAGCTTTACAAACTTCAGCATAAACACTCTAAATATAACAACAAGACGAAAGTTTACTTTGACAGCTGCTGTAATTATTCTGAAGCTTTTGTCTTATGTGATGTAATCTTGTTTGTGTCAAACACAGTAACAAAGTCATTGTCAAACATTACAGCTACATGTATTCGGCCTTTAATGATCATGCGCAGTAAATAGGCAAACACTGTACCAAGTTCAGCGTAAATACTCTAAACATAACAAATAGAACTTAATTTTACTTCGACAGCTGCTGTAATTATTCTGAAGCTTTTGTCTTATGTGATGTACTCTTTTCTTTCCTACTGTACACAGTGCCGGGGCTCACTTGGTTACCATAACAAACCATACTGACAATCAGTTTGTGACGTCACTTATCAACGAAACCTGCCCTTCGTGTGTAGCATTCATTGGTAAGTGTATTATTATATGTCAGATGTTCAAATATGAACACGCATATCAAAATTAATACTATTAAATAGTACTTATTGTGATGGGAAAAATAATTACGTCGTTATTGTTTTACAGGTTACAATGATATCGACACTGAGGGCGTTTTCTCTTGGGATGGTGGCTTTGTCGGCGAGTATGAGAACTGGTCGCCAAGCAACACGTTAACTGACACCAACGATTGCGTTCTACTAGATTCCTCGGATGGCACATGGAGAGAGACGAGTTGTTCATAGCCAAATGGCTTCATATGTGAACTGACTGCTGCATAAAACCGTACAGTAACTACAGTAACTAACGTTATTCAGACGGAAAGCGAAGTAATATAAATTCTCACTTGAGTAGTCTTATTCCTGGATATAAAGTGAAGTATATGCATCTCTTGTTCCGTACTCGCTGCAAATATGTTACCTAGGTGAAAGAAAGTGTATTCTCATTCCATAACTTTTGGATGGACTACATTAGTACCAAGAACGTATCATTGTTTGATAACTGCTGCTGTTCTGAAATACATGTAAATCAACACAATGGTGACGGCGAATTTGCCATGCAAGTAACCCGAAGAACTTTACAGGCATTGGATTATTCAAATTTGAGCTGATTGTTTGGTTTCTTTGAAACTTCTCGAAAGTACAAATAATTTGATACACACCTGTGTACGAGCTTTGTGAGTACATTGTTTCCGGATGAAATATATATTGCTAAGAATAAATATACATGTCTGTGATGACGAAATCTTAATTCTCTAGTTAAAGTTTGAAATTAAGAATTCATTTCCTCGTTGAGCCGTTAACATTATAATGTACTATACCACACTCTCTGCTAGTGTGAGTTGGGTGTAATAAAGATTGATTGATTGATTGATTGATTGCTGTAATAAATGGCAGTTATTCTTTATGAAACTGTATTACAAGGACACGTCTGTAATATGTTTCAGAAAAAAACAAAGAAGATTATAGCATAATTTCAAAAAAAGATCAAAATATCAATGTGCCTATGTGGCGATATTTCTAAATATCTAACTAGGCAGCCACCTAGAGACACGCTTGATCCTTTTGTTTTGGTCAGCGATGAATGTAGAATTTCATTGTTAGTTACATGCACTGATTGCTTTGTTTATAGGTGATGTTGCCTTTTCGAGCCGGAGTTTTCTGGATTCACACTCGGTCACTCACTGTCATTGACCTTACAATTACACCGTAGTAAAAGAGAATTAGGCATCCAGGCTCAGATGCTTTTGGTCCCGATTAATTTCGGGAAAATACCTGACACTTTCGTATCTAACTGTCTTCTATAAAGAATGTAAAACTCTTAGTTTTTTGACACTAGATTAAATCGTACCTGTGGAGGCTTTTCATCCAAAAATTGACCTTCTATATAGGTGATTGTATGTCTGAAAAAAGGTCAATTATATGCTTGAATATGAGCTGAACCCGCTAAGCAAGTCGATAAATTTAAATTTTGAGAGAAAAAAAGGGGAGGGGGAATTCAGCCATTTTTGGACATTGTGTCCGCTCGGGGGACGTTTTTTTTCTTTGAGTGGTTTCCCCAAAAACGTCCTCACACGGCCGAGTACTCGCTTCTGCTTCCTTGAGAGGGACACCATTTTCTGACACTAACATATCCGTAGGAGCATGGAGCGGCTTTTATCTTTCACATGTCAATCTCAAGTTAAACAAGAATTTCTGTATGTTGTAAACTCAAACTCAGGTACAACTTTCCTTGAGGACTATGGATAACCAAAGTACTTTGCATGACAGTAAACTAACTTATCTCCACAAAATTTCCATCGACACTGAATAATATTACAACAACCTTCATTCCTAAATGTTACTGAAATGAAAATAGTTAACGTTCCTATTGATCAAAGAATTTACCTGACCGCAATGACATTATATCAGCTGATTTACATATCTGACAGGCAATCAATCAAATCAAAATAGTTTGGTCATAATATAATAGTATAAACAATGATATAATTGTTCCAAGCGCGGGGGTAACTGTCTAGATATCAACAATTTCCTGGATACGTCACGGTTTTATAACATCTTATAAGCAAAGCTCTGTCGCTTTTAATCACGCATTTTATGAAGGACTTTTGTACAGCTAATATTTATTTACCGACATTGCATCAACTTGAGATTTCGTTGTGAATAACGGGTACTTTTACATCACAGTTCTGTCAAGTTCCGTCAGCACCAAAGTTTCATATCTAATTCGAAAAAACAATTTTCGTCCAATAAAGTTCTTTTTCCGTTATTAAGAGAACACGATTTAATTGCATTGGGTGTGTTTGAGCTTTGGGAGTATTTCTTCATTACAGAGTCGTGACGTCATGTCCGGGGAATAGGGAGGAGTCAGAACGAGCAAAATTTCTCTTTTCCATCCTTCTTTGATATATACTGTACCTTGTGCAGATACCTATAACGTAACTTTACAGCTAACTGTTGTATTCAAAACGTGCTACTGTCATTTTGTTATATTGATTCGTTTTGGGTTGAATATTCATGACAATGAATCCAGTAATTTTCTAGAAAACCTGATTCGTGATCATAACTGCAGGCGTGTTAGTGAACACTGCTGTAAAATGTAAGTTACATCAATCATTATGTTGATAATATCAATCAATTTGAATTATGAACCAACTTCAAGCGATAATTGTCGGATTCTAGTTTCAATCTTTACACAAGGGCAGAGTTGTAAGATCTCTGATTAGAAGGTTTGTTGTCGTATTTGTTTTGGTGTTCTTTATTAAATTTACTTCCTTGTAGTTTCCTTACTTGTACAATTATGGTTTCTCATAACGAACGTATTTTCAATATCTTTTTTAAAATAAATGGGGTACAAAGGGGAATTTTACTGTCGTGGGTGGAAGGGGTTACTGTTTATAATTATTGAATCATAAAGCAAACAAGCCATCATCAACATGAAACACAATGAAGATCTCTCATGATATGTAAATATCCTCCTCCCCTCCCCCCTCCCGGCCCAAGAATATTTACACGCGAAAGGTTCGTGGAACTGTTCTATTACCGGAGCCTTACACGTTACTCAGTACTATAACCTGGATAAATCCGTAGGTTGGCAGGTCGCCAAAAGTAGGCCGATATAGCTCGCGATACGTTTTGGCTCACGCAGTCTAGCTATATACCGTCCAGCGTTTCATTACTTCGCGCCTTGTGAAACTGGGACGGTAGCGCACCTGAGTTGATCAACGAAGACTGTCTGCAGTCAAGCATCTGCTCAACAGGTTTTTATTTCTATCGATGAGAGGACGCTTGGGGTTGATAATTCTACTCATCGATCACAAGTATGCACAACGAAAAGCGGGCAACTAGATTCTCATCCGGAGCGTTGATTCTGATGTTAGTTTTTATCATCATCCTGATTGTCTATCCCTTCATCATCGCAATGGTCAGTGTTTACTTTCAAAGCGAACTGGACAAACTGAAACCTTCTCTTGAGCATCTTAAGACTGAACTCAGCAAGGCGAAAACAAGGACAGACTGCATCTGTGACACTGATTCTGAAAATGAAGGAGGCCAAGGTCATGTTCCTGATAATGACATTGACGAAGCGACAGCGGGTCGAAATTTACTGAGTTGCTGCACCGCACATCAGGAAATGCTCAAAGCGGTAAATAAAAACTTGTTTATCGTGACGTCAATAAGTACACCCCATTTCGTAGCGATAGTTCCGCCTCCCCTCCTAACGGAGTGATGACATACATAGCAACGGCCTGGGTATTACCCTATCGTTAACCGAGCTTTCTGTATTTGTAATTCGTTTCAAAAGTACATGCTGGGTTGACAACATTGAAGATACAATGTATTGCAGACACAGAAAAATACATAAATGCAGCATTTTCTATAATCTAAGCGTTGTAAAACCATCTTTCCCTTTTGTATCAACCTTAACACAAAATTGAAAAGTTGTCAGTTTTTAAACTTGGTTTACGAAACACATTCTACCCTTAAGACGCTCAGATGCATTTTATCACATATCTCATCGACCATGTGAGTTTGCCTATACCAAGGCCATACACGTATTTCGTTGCTTTTATGCGGTAAAAAGCAAATTTGTCTTCACGTATCGACAGAGTAGTATTTACAATATTCTTTTGGTTTGCTGTTTGTTTGGGATCATTTCAAACTCATGGAATAAATAAAGTTTTTACCGTCTTTTTTGTCAAAACTTTATTTCGCCATACAGTTAACAAAGATACAGCGGCCTTTTTAAATTTCAAATATCGACAAATTCCTGGCATTTTTTCTGTTATCAAAATTTGCGTTGCCCCAGATTTATATTGTTGAATATTAGGGGGAGAATGGCTATAAGTTTCCTCGGGGATATTAAAATGTGAGCAAAAGTTTATAACTTTCAGTTTCCAGTCGCGTACTAGCTTAAAATTACCAACCTAATAAAAGACTATATCGACCCTCATCTTTCTGAGCATTAAACCATTTTTCTGCACTACTTTACTACATACAATAGTAGTCCTTCTCTTTCGTCCATTCAGCTTATTGAAGACATTTTCGACGAAGAAAAAAACGCTAAATCGGGACAAAATACGAGGCAAGCTGGAATTTTTTTTATTTCAAGTTGATAAATTACATTTAGTAGTTGTATAATATACCAGGCAATTTAACAATCTTTGATTGTGTTCAATACAATATAACTAATTTTAAAACTTACTACTTTTCCTGGTTCGTGTTTTGACAAGAGCCTCTATACTACCATTCACACGTAAATCATTGGCCAATAAATGATACGAGGAAAAACCTCCTGATAAACCAGATATAGATAAACTTCAACCTTTCCGGGTTTAAAAGTTTACAAACATGCACACCAGATACTGTTTATTTCGCCAAAAATACAAAGGGCAACCAGTTAAGTTATACTGTTCCTAACATTCTCGGAATACACGCATTGAAGAGATATCTGAGATGCCGTTTGACTGGGTCCCATTTTCACGCCATTTTGTATACAGGGGCCTGTACTAGAGGGGAGCAATTTTGGTTCAAATTAATATAGATATGGATCGGACTGAGGCTGATAAGGCGAAATTGATCAGGTTTTCGCATTATGTTCGTTGACTTTTCAGTTAGAAGTGATTCGAAATTAACGAAATAAAAAGCTGGTTCGTTTTTCTTCAAAGTTTAACTCATTTGAACACTTTGTTCTAGAGGTATCACTATATAGTCTGGGAGGGGTGAGAGTTTGTCAATAGCTAGTTTCCGTTTTGTATGACTCTAAAATCTGATAAAACTTGAATTTGTATCACAAATACCTTACAAAACGACTTCTTTTGCGATATTGTCTCATTGAATCAAAGGGAGAAATCACGTGACTCTGGGTCAAGTTGAGAGATTGGTGGAGTCTATCCTAAGACGAAACAGAACACAGATAGCAGTATCTTCGGGATTGGAAATGCCATTCCAGTTGCAATCCACGTGACTGGATCTTATGACTGCTTCGATTCAAGTAAGTTTGAACTTACGGTTTGTATTGGATTCCAGTAAACAGAAGCACCAGAAGTAATAAACAGTTATGGTTGAAATAAACAAACAGAAAACGGCTAGTAAAATTGGCAATAAAACATACGACTAAAATCAAAATAAACACAAAATAAACACAGACAGTAATTACAAAATAATCGTCGTTTCTTAGATAACAAAACAGCCTATATCTAAAGATGTTTGTTTCCAATGGCAACAGAATCAAAATAGTCTAATATTCAGAAAGACAAAATGTTCATACAAATCGTTTTCTTTGCAATAATCCTGTAAAAACAAAGTGCCTGATTAAATTGTAGTACTCATTGTATGTTCTCAGTACTAAGGGATGTTTTTCCAATAAAATAATGAAGACTTTTTCAAATATTGCATCAAACATTTCTGGATCGATCAACTTGATTCTTCTTGAAAAGGAAAAATTTCTCTCTGTAATCTGAAGTGAAAGAAAAGCTATGAGCCAGACGCATGTATCTGGAATGCATTTTTTTGAATGTTTCAAGTCAACACAACTCAAGAATGTGACCTTTAAAACCCTGGTGCCAGTTTTGGAAATCTCTATATTGGCCGAGTGTGTTAACACGGCACATAGTTGTTTGCTTGAATAAGGAAACGAAGGATCAGCTTTGTGAATTTGAAATCGAGTTCAATTGAAAATGAAAGAATGACTTGACAAAACCATTCATCTCGCAAGTGAAAAATGTTTCTGTGATGTCACGATTAACGAATGATATACTATTTTCGGGCCTGAAATGTGACCGACTTGACAAAGAACACAAAATAAACACAGAAAGTTTAACACTGAAATGTTCGCCCACGTGTACATGTGAAATTGTAAAGAAGAACGCCACTCCGTACCATGGGGATCATGAAATAAAAAGGTCGATGAATATATCAGAACTGACGGTTCTCATGAAATAGTAGTAAAGGTCACAGAATACAAGATAACGCACACGATTCGATTCAGATATCGGTCTCCATGCAGTGCAGCTGCCACGGTGACCGATTACATCGAAGTCCAACGAAGCAAATTACCTGGAATAAATTGAGTCGAATTCAGTACGCGGAAGTAAGAGTTTAAATAAACATATATTTTTCTTTCTTTCAGTTTAGTAAAATCACTCTGTAAGGTTTTCACGAGATCTAGAGAATTGTAAGCTATAAAAAGCTTCGACTTCTGTCGTCCTTTTAAACATTATCTTAGGCTTTGAAAGAGAGAGAGAGAGAGAGAGAGAGAGAGAGAGAGAGAGAGAGAGAGAGAGAGAGAGAGAGAGAGGGGGGATTCTGGTTTAATATAGGACAGTATATAAGTCTATGAAAAAGCTCGGTACACCTTCCAAGTAGAAAAATATAGCCTATAGAAACTGTTAGTTTATGTTTAAATTTAACATTTTTTCTTACCTTGGTAATGTTTTGGTTGAAATCAAATTATTACAGAAACGAATATTACACGTCATAATTTTCCTAAAACTCTCGATGGACTGGAATTAACAAAGCCAGTGACAAACACACAGTGGCTGGACGTTCAATAATGACACAAGCAATGGCCATACACTCATACACTATATACATGATCCCGGGCACGCTCACATGAGCATATGTATGACAAAAATCGCCGTTTTTCCTTTTGTCGTTGCAGATGAACCGATGGATGCAATGCTTAAACTCGGCAGGTTGAGTTCTGAAAATGGAATCTCTTTCAGTGAAAACGTTGATGTCGATGACTATCACATGATTGTTCCAAAGTCAGGAATCTACAATGTCTACTCACAGGTGCGTAAACAAGGTTGAAAAAACGGGGTTCAACAGCTAGGTGTTTCACATTTCAAAATTATCCCGTGTACTCGTGTGTGTTTCTGTTTGTTCGTCGTTACAGAAACATAGGGACGTTGGAGGTTTGACTCACTGACGAGCCATTAGGTGCCGGGCATGTCATTGTTCAACTCTTAAGCTCTAAAAAGCAAGTTTTCAAAATTCATCGGAATTATTAAATTACACCAATTATCTTTAGTCTCTATGAATGTGATTTTGACTGTCCCGTGAGAGAAGACATCGTAAAGGGACGTTTGAAGGATTGAAATATCTTTTCGATGCACTCTCTTCAAGCTGTAATGTTTGCAAATGATGCAATAGCGTAACATATTCATTCACTTCATTTGGATTCGTGTCTGGTTTGATTGCAGGTGGGTTTCCAAGTCTCAGGAAACGAAGATGACACAGATTTGAAGGAATATCTCCATTACACGGTGTTAAGTATGTCAACTTCTGTTCGACTGTCCTTTGATGACGCATAATGTCGGGGGCTCCTTTAGGCTGATTTTCTTCCTGTTGACGTATATCAAAAATAGGTTGTATCCAAAACGGAATTTCAAAAGTGTGGCTTTCAAAGAAAAATTCTTTACTGAAATCAAATGCAAATTATAATATCAGGCCGACAATTAATATTTATTTATCTAGCTATCTATTTATTTGTTTCGTTGTCGTTTATTTAAACAATTATTCGAATGTCCAATCGAAATGTTTGAATTTTCGTCGCCACAACCTCGTTCTGCATATAATGAACAAACAAACAAACAAATCGACGCAATACAAAAAAAACCCACCGTGGTACACGTAACACAAAATCCACCCATGCATTTCTAGATGAGCATAGAAACACAACATTTTGGGGAATGAGTGAATTAAAAGAAAGGGCTAGCCTTCCAATTAATTTCGTGATATTCTTTTCACAGTCAGCACAGGCTATTCATCTAAAAATATTAACCTGATGAAAAGTGTTCGTATCCATGATGGATCTACGGGTCTCTGAGTAGTTTCCACTCCGGACTGTTCAAACTTAAAGAGGGAGACAAGATCTACATGAAAGTGTATCTACCGAGCAGTCATGAGGCTCAGTTAGACTGCCGACAGGAATCTACCTTCATGGGAATGTATCTTGTCAGTGATGAGCAGCGTGTGTGAGAATCAGCGTGGGTTTCGATTTAGGCCTAACGCTGGCCAAGTCACCGTATCACAAACACAATTTAGGATTACAGTAACAATGAATGAGTCCACTAACATCTACTTCAATAAATCAAATTGTGGAAAGTAATCATAAAGAATGACGTCACTGTTGTGGAAGAATACCCTTTCTAAGACAGAAAGATTCATAGTGTATTGCTCTCCGCAAACTCTGACCCCGTCGGCGGAGACCCAATACAAGACTAATACATTCTAATACATTCTAAAAATTGTAAAATCTTCTATTTTCTTATATTTATACAGAGAAAAAAGTGTTTTCTATATTGATGCAAAAGAATCTTATTTTTGATATGAAATTACAAAAGTTTGGTAGTTGTACAATTGTGTCAGTCAATAAAGGAAAATGATTATGTTGTCATTAGTGTATGTTTTATAAATGTATTACATATATATATATATATATATATATATATATATTATATATATATATATATTTATATATATATATATATATATATATATATATATATATATATATATATATATATATATATATATATATATATATATATATATATTGGCCCTGGGCGCATAGACAGACAGACAGACAGATAGATAGATAGATAGATAGATAGATAGATAGATAGATAGATAGATAGATACATGCATGCATTCATACATACATACATACATACATACATACATACATACATACATACATACATACATACATACATACATACATACATACATACTATGTGTTACATATTTCGAAATATTGTTATAATTGACACGCATAATCAACAGACAATGAAATAGAAGGGGCAGAAAAAAGATGTAATCGAAGGCAACGCAAAATCCCAGGAGTAACCTTTTTTAAATTTGGCCACCCATTGCACTGTAATCGTGTAATTTCTTCCAAGAACGTGCCTAATTTGCAAGTCGCTGTCACAGTGCCCAAGTTCTTGTCTCTATCTAGTCCCTATGTCACTCTGTACGTCATTCAGTCCGACCTTTGACCCAGCATTCACTGAACCATACAGCTTCAGAACAATAGCACAACCTATAAATGATACTGTGTAGAACGTATTTATAGAATCTAGTAATTTTATGCAGAAAAGAATAATTTTGTCATGTAATGTAGCATGATATACAAATTTGTAATCGAATTGAGGAGAAAAGTTTAGCATAACATAAGTTTAAGTTATGCAAACAATGTGGGGTATTCAGAACTATTTTCGTTTTGTCAGTTTCCAGTTAAACTTTAAACACAATGTAGGGGTATTTCAGGGTAATTGCAGGATTTCAATTGAAACGTCTACTAGTAGCTGACATACAAGTACGTGTTAGTTCTCATCGTTCGTCGTTTCGTATCCATTATTTTTAAAGAAGAATTGGGAGCATAGTCTGCTAATTGTTCAAGTTCACGTATTGTCCTGATAACAGGAAGGGTGATAAGGAGTATTGAACCATAAACCCTCGAGGGTCTATGATTGAACTGACCGTTGTATATTTCTGACACGCGGAACTGGTTTTACAATAGTGTTCATCGGCAACAAATATGCACGACAAAAAGGACGGCAAACACTTGACGGTAACGCGAGTCGTCACCGTTCTAATCGTAGTCTCATTTATTGTTTACTCTATTATTACCATACCAGTGCACAACTAGTTGCAAAATGAATTTCAAAATCAGCAGGTGACTATTGATAAACTGAAAGCAGCAAGCACCATCAACGTCCATGTATTGTAACTGCAGGCGACGATTCCGTGAACGGCTTCAACGACATGGAAATAGTGCTGCAGGTAGTATATCACTGAGAATTTGGTAACGAATCAGACTTTGCTGAGGTGTTGTTCAGCAAACCAAGAAACTTTAGAAAAGGTAGTATAATTTCGGTTTTTCTTCCTTTTCTATTGAAAACAATATATTTATGTATTACAATCGATACATGTCAGGCCGCCAAATACTTCGGGGACGTACCGTGTGATACACAAACAGGTTTTGGTGGTCTGACGTCACATTGTAGGTCAGTGCGTGCGCAATACTACGAAATCGCGAACATCAAAGTTTAAACGAATTTCGCCAACTATTGTTCTATAACGGGAAAAAATAAAGAATTAAAATCTTCACATCTGCTCTTCGGCGAAACCACAAGCAAACAGTAGTGATCGAGAATCAAAAGTAGGGAATTATTATCAATGTGTCATAATCTGTGGCAGGTTGTTTGATCTCTGTCGATTGTACTGATATTGTTTTGTAGTTTTTAGCGGAATCTTAAAATATACGGTGAAATAACTTCTAAGTATGATTGTGCAATGTAATAGCTGAAGTATGCGACTGCTTCAAATATATAGTTTACACAGAGAGAGAGAGAGAGAGAGAGAGAGAGAGAGAGAGAGAGAGAGAGAGAGAGAGCGAGCTGTTCATTGCGTAAAAGGCATTTTCTATTTTTGTAGAATAGAAATGTTCCTGAATAAAACATTGCTAGTGTCTTGGATATCTGCAAATCTGTCGTCCCTTTCAGAATCACATGATGTAATTTTTAACTTAAAAGCCGACTGATGAAATTAAGGGCCAAAAAGAAATTTTGTCTAGACATATCAGCAATAACATCCACTTTAAACTGTTAAATGTGCCAGAGGAAACGGAGTTTGAAACTGTTACTACTGTTTCATTTTACACCAATGGATAGTTCTCAGTCCGACTTTAATGTAGAGACTTACAGCGCTGGAATGTCTGACTTTCGAAATGCCTAAATTTTCCGGGTTGGATGCGTAAGCGAGTGATCAATAATTAAGTACTACTTTACGATAAGTAGGAAACAGTCAAGCCGCCACAAAGCACTGAATGCTTCCAGCTGTTCAAACAAGGAAGAAAGAACAAAAATTCATAGCAAAACAGCTACTGTATTTTTCGTATCCTGATTTAACAACATTTCGTCGTCACCTGCCGTAGTCGTGTCACCTTCGTCACGATTGTAATGTTCAATAAATTCAAGCACTAAACTGCCAGTAGAAATTAATCCGTTGATCCCGTCCAATTCTACGGATTAGTGAGCTAAAAGAGCCAAGGCCGTCGATAATCGTTTAAGGGTGTACGGATCAATACGACAGAGAGAGAAGTATGGTGTAGATTTACATCCGAATTGCTCAAAAGTCATTGCAATGTTGGCAACGTATTGTCTGTGTCATCGTCTGTATATAATGAATTTTATCTCGAAACGTTATTAACAGCAAACATCACTTGTAAACAAGAAAGTCACGCTGTGGAATTATTTTAACCATACCAAAACTTTGATTATATTGTAGGTTTGTCAATTCCAATGAATTTTGTGACGTCACCCCCATATTTTTACTGATAATCTATCAGAGTTTTACATCAACGAATTCACCGGCGTCGCACAAAACCATACAAGGAAAAGCAACAATGTACTCCTCGTGGCCCATGACGGAGAGCAAATTTCGCTTTCATCCGTTACGGGTGGGAAAGGGTACAGACGGCCAAGTTTAATCGATGATAAATGACATATGTTGATATTGATATATTTATCAGTTCCGTTTGTAATAACTTTCTTCCTACGAGGCGATCTGCTTACTTTATTACACAACACCGAAGAACACATCAACTTACCATGGTAATTGAACTAATGGAATTTCATCAATTTTTACCAGAAGGAAATCACTTGACTCTTGGTCAAGTTGTGAGATTGGTGGAGTTCATCTCAAGACAAAACAGAAGTCAGATAACCATATCTTCGGGTTTGGAAATGTCATCCCCGTGGCAACTCACA
Organism: Ptychodera flava; assembly: GCF_041260155.1. NCBI lineage: Eukaryota > Metazoa > Hemichordata > Enteropneusta > Ptychoderidae > Ptychodera > Ptychodera flava. The sequence continues at coordinate 54,140,195 of NC_091928.1, read as the reverse complement.
TGACTGGTTCGTTTGATTGCTTTGACTACATAGTTATGCTTCCGTGTAAGTGGCTTTTGTGACAGACGAAATCGAGAGGAAGATGGAGAATTAGACAGACAGGCGATTTGACAGATATATAAACATAGATATAAAATGTAAAGAGGCGTTTACGTTTTAGAGTGTTTTGCCGTAGTAGTCTTCTATGCCTACCTTCACGACCTTTTACGTGTAAGAAATACATTGACTTTGCAACTTTACACAATATTGGACATGCAAATTGCCATATTTCTGTTGCTGAGTAATTTAAGGATGTAACATAGTACCATGGATGAAGCCTTAAGTCAATTTTTATCAGCGAACATCTATCCAACGAAACTCGGGTTACAAGCGGCCATATTCAAACTGCACCTGGGTATTTTTAATTCATAGCTGCCATAAAGAACAATAATGTTGCACCAATCAGACAAATTAATAAAGGTGACACATATTTCGAGAAGTCATTCATCGGTATGATGGATTTAAACCGACCTGATTGGGGCTGTACGTTGCATTTTGTATTTCCAGTGTTACATATCAGCGCTTCATGAAAAAGACAAAGGCTGACATGTATCGATTCACAGTCTGAAACACTAGCCATTTATTAACACATTTAGATCGATATCAACAAAGCAGAAAACACAACATTCGAAAATGTAGTGAAATTTTAACTCAAAACTAAGAGAGTACGATGTATGGATGTCAGTCAGAAGATCCAGGTATACATAATTAAAATATCAATTTGAAACGTTAACACAGGAACAGCCAAACAAATAATGTGATATAAGAAGGAACGTTTAGGATGAAGTCAAATGTAGATAAGTTTTGTGTAACTTTTCCCTGGGGTGCTCGATTGTCGATGCTTAGTTTAAATCGTGCTTAGAATAACGTGATATCAGTAGTGGATGGCATTCCTCACGACTACCGTCAGAGAATGGACTACAATGCTCATGCACTAGATATTCAGGCATCGCCATGAGGCATTGACTGACATTTTTTAGGTTTACAAAAGTTGCTGTTGCTCTACATCCAAACATTGTAAGACGGTTCGTTTAGTCATCTGAAACTCAGGACAACACACTAAATTTGTGAAAAAAGCACACAGCAACCGAAAGTGAAAGAATAACGTAATAACGTAACGAAAGAAAACCTGTCTCAAAACCAAGTCTGTTAAATGTTTAATGTTCCCATTGAGTAGTCTAAGTATTGTGAACACTGAGAGTCAGTTGAGAACTCTAACATCTGTCAGGATAATAGACAAAATTACGATAGCTGCCAGGGAAAATAGGAAAGCAAGCTTTTCGCTTGTGGGAGAGATTGTACTACTAATAATTTTAACTCGGGTGAGTCTCCTTGTAGAATACGCCTATAATAGACATTCAGAATCTCAAATTTTTCCCAATTCTTTTCTGATCTACTACTTACTTATGGGGCTAATTTTGAAGCTCCTGGCGTAAGTAAAGTTTTCACGGCTTACCTTTGTGAGAGTCTAAAATTTTATTTCCCCAATGGCCGCCATTGTTAATTCGAAATATCGGTAAATAGCAGGTGATTTGTTTCTCAAGTAACAAATTTGAATGGTGACCCCCTTCTGATATTACCGATTTTTGTTCTCGATTTTGAAAGAGAATGGTTGCAAGTTCGCTCAAAGAAAATTTGAGCAAAGCTTTAATCTTTCATCGGAGGCGTGAACTACCTTAAATAGTGTCTTGGCCTTCCTCATGACGGCATATACTATAAAACTATGATCTTAGCAAAGTGAAAGTGAAAGAAATTCAAGAATATGCAGCATGCTGAACAGAACTTTTGCAGAGAGTAAAAAATTAAATATCCGTATCTCTTTTCTCTCAGTAATATCAGAAAGAGAGCAAACGAGCTATAATTGGCAGTTTAACTTTTATTATGTCATGTTGAATGCAAATATTGAGAACTTGCATTTCCCCTGTAATCTATCATCGACGTTGCATCTCGTTAACTATCTTGTATGACGTTTCCTTTACAGACTTTCTCTAAGTCTGTGGGCATATTAGATATCAAAACAGAATAAATTGAAGGACTAAATAGTCGGGTCGGAAGGTAGGGTTCCCATGCACCCCATGGATGTATTTTTTTAACCTACATTTTTGTAATCCTTAGGGTCTATATTTAATGAATTTTGATGTTCCCAAAATCAAATCGTGTCCCATGGGGTTCATTTGGCGCCATCTTTGCCGCCATCTTGGCCGCCATCTTTGATTTCAACAATGGGGTAGGGATCACGTATTTACTGCTCGACGGAAACAGAAACAATAAAATACTATAAACTTACATTTTTAGAAAGCCAAGATCATGGCCTTTTCATTGATATATAACTTAATAGGGATAAATTAATATTCGAACGTCGATTAGACTTTATATCGGCCATTGACTGTAAATCGTAAAATTTGCTAAATTTCACACCCAATAATTAAGTTCCCGTTCCTCCAAACAATTTTTCATAAGGTATTTATATATTTTTTGGAAGAACTCAGTGCAATAAACAAGAAAAACAACATTAAAAGTATGTGTCTTGAGATTTAGTGGTGCATGAGCTTGTTTCTTATTACGTGGTATGCCATATATCCGTGTGTAACATAAGGGGTAGGGGTAATGTTTCCCTTTCTGTTTCGAATCATGAATGATGAAACCATAAAAATGTTACATTTTTTAAAAGTGCTGCATCAGACCTTTCTAAAAATATATAGATTTATGGGGAAAAGTTGCATATTTAAAAGTTACAAAGCTTAAACCTTTCGGTTTGTGTCGATTTTAAGTGATTTTTTAAGAACGAAATTACAACATATGGGGTAGGGGTAATGTTTCCCTTTCTGCCTCGAGCCATGAATTATGAAACCATATAAATGTTATACTGTTTGAAAGCTCTGAAATAGGCCTTTCCAAACATGTATAGTTTTATTGGGAAAAGTTCATATTTTAAAGTTACAAAGCTTATGCCTTTCAGTTTGTGTCAATTTTAAGTGATTTTTTAAGAACGAAATTACAACATATGGGGTAGGGGTAATGTTTCCCTTTCTGCCTCGAGCCATGAATTATGAAACCATATAAATGTTTTACTGTTTAAAAGCTCTGAAATAGTCCTTTCCAATAATGTATAGTTTTATTGGGAAAAGTCCATATTTTAAAGTTACAAAGCTTATGCCTTTCAGTTTGTGTCAATTTTAAGTGATTTTTTAAACGAAATTATAATATAAGGGGTAGGGGTAATGTTTCCCGTTCTGCCTTGAGCCATGAATTATGAAACCATATAAATGTTATACTGTTTGAAAGCTCTGAAATAGGCCTTTCCAAACATGTATAGTTTTATTGGGAAAAGTTACATATTTGAAAGTTACAAAGCTTAAGCCTTTCAGTTTGTGTCAATTTTAAGTGATTTTTTGAATAACATGCTCAAAACAGTTAGTCAGTTGGCCAGGTATCGAAATCATCCCCTCTAAGGCATTTTACCCACTATGATTTTCTGTTAGCTAGTGTTCTCAGCTGTCATAATCTGCTTATTTTCCATTTAACTGATGGTGTGTGAGAGTGTAACGACTTGTTTGTGAAGGGCTGTCACGCCCTCAGTAGTAAAATAGGAATGGGTTAGGGGTAACATATTTACCGCTAGTCGGAAACAAAAACAAAAAAGTACCATAAACAATACATTCTTAGAAAGGCCAGATATAAGCCTTTTACTTTTTTGATAATTATTCGACTTTAGACGGCGCCAATATTCCGTATGTACATGGAGGTCAGTAGCCGAATCAAACACATAATGAACGTTGATATGGCCTGAAACTTCGGTAAATTCATTCAAGCAAACTCTTCCTTTCTTTTTATTTCGAGTATTTACCATGGCATGACTGAAACGAACCTTGAAACGAAGGCTGTACGTATCTATATTAGTCCGAGCCTGAGTGTGATCTGAGAGCGAACAGATCCGCAGATAATGCGAACGATCGCAACCGTTACCAACAGACTCATTATGCAGAGCCATGCCCCAAAACGCCCAACCAAACTTGGCACTAATCATGATCCCAGGCTTCAAGGGAAGTGCGGTGGCCTTTGAAAGATCCTTTGGTTTGGTTTTGTACCGTAGTATAGGAAGAAAACCCGACCTACCGTCGTTGCTGTGAATGTTTGTGTTGTTTTAGCCTCTTTTTTGCCTATTTGAAGAATCGTCTTTGCAGCCTTCCATCCTGCGTTCTGTGTAGCGAGTGTCTTCGATCGCTCCCGTACAACTGCCTTGAGTCCCGGTGCTTTATTGGGTGTAGAGGTAAATAGTTAGAGATCAGGTTGATAAATTGGTTGCCGCAGTGTTGTTCCAGGTGTTGCCACTTTTGAAGGAATTCAACACTCGGTATTTTGGCCTGGTAAGTAATCTTTAAGGTGTACCTGTAAGCTACGTGGTACTGAATAGGGGCCACTTACGTTTCAACACATTCGATACTCTTGGCTTTCGCTTATACCCGTTGTATGAGTAACTGGGATCGGAAATGAGAAAGGCTTAATTAATATCCATCTTTGCTAATATTAATTCTCGTTTGGCTTACAGATGGCCACCTTTACTTGTTTCGATGAAAATTTGACTTTCAATTGGACAAAACATTGAGTATGACTTTCTTCTGTGTGTTATTTAGGCCTATGAAAAATATGAAATTGCATACATGTTGTTGTCAAATATCTCAAATCTTAGATTGTAAGAGATAGGCTTAGGCTTCCCTGTAATCATACAAATGAGTTAAATGGGAATTTATTGGAGTAGATTACAGTAATCGAAGAGAATGGTTGACACTATAGAAATACTTATCTCAGACTGCGGGGACCTAACTATAAAAGAACAGCACAGAATACTTGCCGGATGTATTGACTGTTCATGTATAGTACAGGCTAGTACAACATGGAATGTAAAACATACAAATCAAAGAAGTGGCAAATTTTCTCAACTTTTCACAAAGTTTATATTCCATCATTACTATCAGGATTAGGATTTCCCAATCTATAAATAAGCTATTACTTGATTACACCTTGATTAGCATGACTAATATTTTGCATTTGCCACGCAACCATCCATGCCCGTCCCTAGGATCGCGAACAATGCCTTTAACGAAGCTTTTGAACGCTTTTTGTGAATTGTGTAAGAATGTCCTCTCTGTGGAGTATAATGTGTGAAGCCGTTGTCTAGCTCGCTTGACTCTGATGATTATGTTGACTTATTTTTCTCAGCTGCTGGTGGCTGATCTAGCTCGAAAGTTAGATCAATCTAGTCTCTCTGATTCGATCATGCTGGTGGGAACGGTATCTTCAAGCATTGACCCTAAAACGTCCGTTTGTAGGGTCTTTGCTTCAAAGACGTCAGGTCTAACATTGGTTAAATGTCATCCATGATAAGAAACTAATGATAGATTCACTCACAAGGCATTTTAAACATTGAGGTGTCAATGGAATATAAGCCTTTTTAGTCATTTTCTGAGGTTTGTCTCGCCTTCTTATTGCTTGGTGTAGAGAGTGTTTGTTCGCCTTCTGTTTACTATTAAGTTGCGTAATTTGAATGCGTTCTGTGACATTTGGCTTTTCGGGTTTTAGTTCCAGAATTATTTGCTATTGAATTTTAGTACCCAGTCGAAAATGTAATCCTCATTGGGAGTATATAGTGTTCTGCGTTGTAAAATAATTTCGAAAAATTGGTTATGATCTCTTGTTTTCTGGTAAGGAAGGTAAAGTGTTGTCGATCCATCTTATCTTAGTATGGAGAAGCTATATTGTGGATTAATGGTGATTAGTTTTGAGCGATAAAAGGTTCTCTCGTGTTCTTGTGTGGTATTAAAAGTAACACTATTAATAGTGAGCTCTGATTTGCCCAGACGGTCACGTGACTGTGCATACATTTACGATATACTGTAAAGTTGGCCATTCCTATCTCCAAAGTGGGTTTCTTTCACATTGTTTGTATTTTCATCATAAGTTTCAATATACTGATATAATATAGCGATAAACAACCCCTATAAGTTGGGTACACCACTCGATCTCGGTTTTGACCATTTCACTCCTTATACACACGACTGAAGTTCGTGCGTATATGTTGTTTACCGGTCGAAACCGTGTGGTATCCTTTCAAAGTGGTACTTTATTGCTTATATATCTCTCGCGATACAATTAAAGAAAAGGGATTGATTGTTGCTGCTGTCAAATCAACTTAGCATGACGACTATGACATCCACTTTAGTGTTTGTGGGTTTGGAATATATAATTTTCGACATAGTTTTTAACTTTCTTTCCCTTATTTAAGTTATTGAAATGAGTAAAACGTCTTTTATTAACCACCATTTTAACTTTTTAGTGTTATTTAATGCCTATAGAGTATTTTTCTATGTTCCTTTTAACGAGTAAATGTCAGTAAAGTAACACAAACTTTTGAGTTTAGGCATTGTCACTGCATAATTTTTGAGTTTACCCCATCAAGCCATATCTTGTTGGAAAAACAACTGCGTTAGTGTTTCAGAGATATGATATTTATGTGGCTTCCTTATTCGCTGCGTTTGGTAGGAGAGGAAACATTATCCCTTAAATGTATATTATAGAGGGATGTACGGCATACCATATATATTGACGCACCCCATAAGTCTCAAGAAGATACACTCTTTTAATGTTTTTACTTCTCTATTGCATTAAGTTCTTTCAAATGATATATAAATACCTTGTAAAAATTGTTTGGAGGAACATGAACTTAATTATTGGGTTTGAAATTAAGCAAATTTTACAATTTACATTTCATGTCCGATATAAAATCTAATCGATGTTTGAATATCGATTTATCCCCAATTTAGTTGTATACCAATGGTAAGCGGATTATCTGCGCTTTCTAAGAATGTATTGTTTATGCACAGTCCCTAGAGGGACTGTGGTTTATGGTACTTTTTGTTTTGTTTCCGACTAGCGGTAAATATGTTACCCCTAACCCATTCCTATTTTACTACTGAGGGCGTGACAGCCCTTCACAAACAAGTCGTTACACTCTCACACACCATCAGTTAAATGGAAAATAAGCAGATTATGACAGCTGAGAACACTAGCTAACAGAAAATCATAGTGGGTAAAATGCCTTAGAGGGGATGATTTCGATACCTGGCCAACGGACTAACTGTTTTGAGCATATTATTCAAAAAATCACTTAAAATTGACACAAACTGAAAGGCATAAGCTTTGTAACTTCCAAATATGCAACTTTTCCCAATAAAACTATACATGTTTGGAAAGGCCTATTTCAGAGCTTTCAAACAGTATAACATTTATATGGTTTCATAATTCATGGTTCAAGGCAGAACGGGAAACATTACCCCTACCCCTTATATTATAATTTTGTTTAAAAAATCACTTAAAATTGACACAAACTGAAAGGCATAAGCTTTGTAACTTTAAAATAGGGACTTTTCCCAATAAAACTATACATGATTGGGAAAGGCCCTTTTCAGAGCTTTCAAACAGTATAACATTTATATTGGTTTCATAATTCATGGCTCGAGGCAGAAAGGGAAACATTACCCTACCCCATATGTTGTAATTTCGTTCTTAAAAAATCACTTAAAATTGACACAAACTGAAAGGCATAAGCTTTGTAACTTTAAAATAGGACTTTCCCAATAAAACTATACATGTTTGGAAAGGCCTATTTCAGAGCTTTCAAACAGTATAACATTTATATGGTTTCATAATTCATGGCTCGAGGCAGAAAGGGAAACATTACCCCTACCCCATATGTTGTAATTTCGTTCTTAAAAAATCACTTAAAATTGACACAAACTGAAAGGCATAAGCTTTGTAACTTTAAAATATGGACTTTTCCCAATAAAACTATACATGTTTGGAAAGGCCTATTTCAGAGCTTTCAAACAGTATAACATTTATATGGTTTCATAATTCATGGCTCGAGGCAGAAAGGGAAACATTACCCCTACCCATATGTTGTAATTTCGTTCTTAAAAAATCACTTAAAATCGACACAAACCGAAAGGTTTAAGCTTTGTAACTTTTAACTATGCAACTTTTCCCCATAAATCTATATATTTTTAGAAAGGTCTGATGCAGCACTTTTAAAAATGTAACATTTTTTGGTTTCATCATTCATGATTCGAAACAGAAAGGGAAACATTACCCCTACCCCTTATGTTACACACGGATATATGGCATACCACGTAATAAGAAAACAAGCTCATGCACCCACTAAATCTCAAGACACATACTTTTAATGTTGTTTTTCTTGTTTATTGCACTGAGTTCTTCCAAAAAATATATAAATACCTTATGAAAAATTGTTTGGAGGAACGGGAACTTAATTATTGGATGTGAAATTTAGCAAATTTTACGATTTACAGTCAATGGCCGATATAAAGTCTAATCGACGTTCGAATATTAATTAATCCCTATTAAGTTATATATCAATGAAAAGGCCATGATCTTGGCTTTCTAAAAATGTAAAGTTTATAGTATTTTATTGTTTCTGTTTCCGTCGAGCGGTAAATACGTGACCCCTACCCCATTGTTGAAATCCAAGATGGCGGCCAAGATGGCGGCAAAGATGGCGCCAAATGAACCCCATGGGACACTATTTGATTTTGGGAACATCAAAATTCATTAAATATAGACCCTAAGGATTACAAAAATGTAGGTTAAAAAAATACATCCATGGGGTGCATGGGAACCCTACCTTCCGACTAGACTAAAACTTCGCAACTGTCGCACTATAGTAGGCTGTTGCGTAGATAGTGAGGTGAAGGCCTTGGCCAGCCAGTAACTCAGCTGCTGAGAAAAGCCAGGCGGCTGGGGGCCGATCTAAGTTCCTTTCTACAAAGAAGCGATATTTTTCGAACTGCAGCAGCGGAATGCCATCCACAATGGATTCTCTTCTCTCACTCAGTTTTGTTATAGTTCGTGAATGATTTGTTCTGGCCCTGCAAGAAGTAACCGCCGCCACATATTGTTTTAACATCATTTACATTCTTCCACTGTTAAACACAAGATTTTCCATTCTTAAATATTCAAAAGGACAGAACAGAACAGAACTGGTTTTGCTACCACTGCACAGATATGGAACTTTCTCTCCGAGTTTTACGTTTATGTTCTCCTGTTCTTGATCATATTATAGAATGAATTGCAGAATACACAAGCCTAAATAATCCTTCTCTGAAGATAAATAAGATTTTTCACGTAAACATATGAAAGACAGATAATGGCCAAGACTTCGATTTTAATATGTGCATGCGTTCTCTAACGTCAAGTCCGTAATATGTTGATTACTATGATATTCTGCATTTGACTTTCAATGACATTAAAAGTTTCTCAGATCACATGTTTGAGTGAATTAATACTCTGATATTGTTTAATTATTTTGTGTCATAATAGGAATTCTGATTTAGTTTGGTTGAACGACAAATTAGTTAGAACATACTTTGAAATCAATGCTGTCATGTCACGCGGACGAAATGTCGACATTGAGATTATCCCCTTCTGCCGGGCAACTTAAAAAGCGCGCTTTCTTGAACTCTTTATGGCTTGACATGTGCTAAACATTGATGCTATTTCTGTATCTTTGCTGCTTTACTTTTGATGGGTATCTCCTTCAAGGTGACCAGCCACACGAATTGATCAAACACCGTCATTCCAAGGGCATGTGGCTCAAAGTTGGGCATTGGGACTCTTCAAGTGGGATGTCATTCACCGAATACGTGCCCAGTGACGAGTATTTCATGGTTGTACCGAAGTCTGGACTCTACCATGTCTACTCACGTGAGAAACAAAATACCCAATATTTACCGACATTTCAAATCAGGGCCGCAATCCTTGTGTTATCTCTATGGGCAATGTAATTCCTATTTTTTACAAAAATAAGTCTCTGAACTGTACGTACTCCAGGAACTGCAAAATAAACCACTACATGTGCTAGATCAGAGAAGAATTGTAAAGTTCGAAATTCTGAATATCTATCCACGGGGCGCATTCTAACTCAACGTCTGTTCCTCATTCTGCTCGCTAAAATCATGTAGCAATACCTAATATTCCACTTGAATGTATAACCTGTCCATTTCTAACGTCAAACTCTTGAAATTTAGTTTTGACAAGTCTTCATAAGACGACAGCGATATTGTACATTTGCGTTATGTTGTTAATATATTGTAAGCTAGATATTTCAACTTACTTTACGGGAAAATTAGAAGTGTATTTTATACAACAAAATCATGAAAAGCGACAAAAGTTTTGCATCCATCGTCCCTTTAAATCAAGTTTGCGTGCAATTATTACAGGCTGGCTTCTGGATAGCAGAACCACTGGCCGTACCCACCGAGCGGACCTCAATGAATATCTACATCATGCTGTGTTAAAGCTCCATAAGCTCTATCGTTTGGCTATTTTTTCAGAACTTGTGCTTTGTGGTTTCCCTACACTTTCTGCATTGAATCCCTAAACTGTAATTTAATGCCAAGTATTAAGTATATCAACACAACCTATACGAGTATAACCTACACCATTATTGTTGAAAATTGTATTCAAGTCCGGACTAATATTCATTTGTAAACAATAAACAATGATCACTACACACATACAAGCTATGTTGACAAAAAGAATACTTAAAATTTCAGCATGTCAAACGGATTAGGGTCAGACATGGTGGTTATTACACAGAAGCAGAATACTGAAAAACTGCCACAAGTTACAACTTATGTCCCTTTAAGTATGTAAATTTCACTAATGTTGTGGAAATGTCATTAATAAACGGTCGCTATATATTTTACTGTGGGAGAGAAGCCCCTCTCAGTGACCAATTAAGCCCAGACGTGATTTTAAATATCTGGCGGGTTTGGGTATGATATGTCTCGTTAGTATGTCCATTTCCCTTCGTCAGATTTTCCTTTCTAAAAAAAAAGGGAATAAAGACAGAAGATGGGTTGTACCTTGCAACTGCGTTCCAATTTGTGGGCCAGATTTGAGAATTTGTCACAGAAAAGGGGCTTGTATATCACAACCTCGAGCAAGACGTCACTCCAGAGTGTGATTTTACGTAAAAATTGTTGTTGAAAACATGGATATATGTCGTCTGCTCTTCAACATTGGGCCAATGCATATTCATCTACTTATTTCATCTTGCAGCTAACGGATACTCGTCCTGTCATACTGACCTGATGAAAAGCGTTCAAATCCTAGAGGGCGCCCGTGCACACGTCAGCAGTTTCCATTCTGGACTGTTCCATCTAGAGGGAGACAAGATCTACATGAAAGTTTATCAAGCGAGCAGTGAAATTCAGTTAGATTGCTCTCTGGAGTCGACGTACATTGGAATGTATCTTATCAGTGATGAGCGAAGTGTGTACAAATGATATTTTAAATTGTTTGTATTATTGGCAGATAAATGTCATAATCCAAGTAGAGGAACATTACTGAGTTGGAGAATTGGAATAAATGACTTAAGAACATATTTCAGACCAATAAAAGTTACTTTTCTGCTGGAGGCACAATGGAAGGTGATGTCATATCTAATTCGAAACATGGTTCGGCAGGTGTACATGTGTGCAAGAGAATGACAAGAGAAAGGGAATTAATTTGTAGGAAAAATTATCGCATCGTTCTTTGAAGCAATTGCCAATTATGAGTATCCCAGCCGTAATGATTAATTTTTTTTTCAGAAAAGCAGCTTGGTTCATCTTCTACCCATTCAAGTTATTTTGAAATACAATGTTCTAGATTTGACTTGTAATAAAAAAAATCCTGAAAAAATTTAGACTTAAAGAGGCACTCCCACTTGGTAACATTTTTAAAACACATTTTTTAATGCCAACGGTCGATATTTGACGTGGCGACTGCGCGCGGATCGCGAGATATCGATAAAAACATGTGATTTTCCGAGCGTATTTTCACATCCCGAAATTTAACGATCGTTTCTGATTTTGACCCGAAATCCCCCGAAGGTTTGTTGTTGTGCTGATTGACGATATTCTGGGGAGTCTACAATAAGTTCGAATGACGCAATTAATTTACTTCCCACTGCAAAGACTTTATATACAGCATTATGCCATTACCTCAGGTAAGTTTTGTAAAACTTCTCCTTAGTTTTTGTGTTTTTCATTGTTCTAAATCAGTTGTACTATATTTTTAACCAATACCACATAAACATCAGTTTTTACGTGTCAAATATTAGCCGCCTCTGATGACTACATTTTGTCGTCTGCCACACAGTACGCCGCGCGCGTGGTATGCGTCTATGCATACCACTCGGCGGCCGCTATGTATCAACTGCACGTAACTGTCACCTATGCGAATTCTGGTGGAATCAAACTTTGTTTTCCGTTTTTTCTCAGAGTCAGTAAGACTCGGCTTTCCCCGGGGAGCATGACCGATCACCGACGCGAGTGGTACTGTGGCGTACAGCAGCGTTAGCGTAGACTCGTACTCCATAGCTTAGTTGACAATGGCCCCAGTGCCGAACGTTCGATGTTCGGAAGCTGAATTTAGGTGGGCCACCGGAATTCAAACTTTTACTTTTTTGAGTACATGTTTTTATCGATATCTCGCGATCCACGCGCAGTCGCCACGTCAAATATCGACCGTTGGCATTAAAAAATGTGCTTTAAAAATGTTACCAAGTGGGAGTGCCACTTTAATACTTGCACACATCGAGCTTGTGTTGATATGATGAAAACCACAGGCATTTGGACATGTCGGTGATTCAGGCATTTTGTCAATAGAAATACAGATCTAAACCAACAGTAATGAGAAGTTAGATTTAGCTTCCTGGTGATGACAAAATGTACCGTGCTGTTCATTTCAAACACCTCTGTATGTCATCCTATATAATCTTTATTTACCAAAGTCAACCACATTTCATAGTTTAAGTTGATAGTATACCGGTATATAGTATTCTGTATGGGAAGAATCATGTAATTAATACACTTTGCCAAATTTAGAATAACCAGATATGAACTGTAAATGCTCACGTGTTTCATTATATATTGAATTTATGTGTAAATTTGAACCTTTGCCACATGTTTGCAACTTCATTGAAATTATTATGATCAATATAATGAACAATAATCACCGCCGATTAATTCTAAAAGGCATGAAGTATACAAATATGTAATTAGCTGAAATAAAAATATTAAAGTAATTTTACTGCTCTTATTGTATCACCACTTTATCTAGCAAGTGTAATTACCGTTGGCCAAGTCCTTCAAGCCATATATGCCGAGCTGTGAAAGCTCATTAGATATGCAAATAAATAAGCTGACATGAAAATGTGAAATGACTTTCGATATTGTTTTGATCTAGTACCTGGTATAATCATCAATGTACATAGCATGTTTTGCCAACTTTGATCAAGTAAATCCCGGTATATATCCCTAATAAGCAAAGTTAATTAAATATGTAAATTAGGAAGTGGCTTTAGTAAAAATGCTTAGTGATTGTCAGTAATGTTGTATCATGGAATCTGCAATATGTGTAGCAACTTTTGTCAACTTTGGTCAAGTCAATTCAGACATATATCTCTAATTAGGAAAGTTCATTAAATATACAAATTAGGCATTGGCTGAAGAGAAAGTGCTTGATGACTTTCAATAATATTGAATTATAGAGTCTTTAATATACATAGTAAGTTTCATCAATTTTGATCAAGTCCATTAAGATAAATATACCTAATTATGAAAATTCATTTAATATTAAAATTAGGTTTTGGCTGAAGTAAAAATGTCTTTTGACTTTCAATAATGTTATATCACAGTATCTTTGATG